>NC_042622.1:162905301-163047801 GCF_901001135.1 Rhinatrema bivittatum | reverse complement strand
ACACCTGGCACTCGTAGGGCTTCTCGCCCGAGTGGATGCGCATGTGCTCAGTGAGCCGGTACTGGCGGGTGAAGCGCATCCCACAGGCGTCGCAAGCAAAGGGCTTCAGGCCCAGGTGGGAGCGCATGTGGCGGGTCATGGTGCCACGCTGCGTGAACTTCTTGCCACAGATAGTGCAGGGGTAGGGCCGGCTCAGCCAGTGCGTCTTCTCGTGCTGGCGCAGGGTGGCGGGGTCCTTGTAGCTCTTGTGGCAGGAAGCACAGCGATAGGGTCGGGGATCCCCGGGGGGCTCTCCGGGGGGATCCCCCTCCGCGTGAGCCTCCACGTGGGCATTCAGCTGCTCCGAGCTGGGGAAGCCCTGGCCGCAGGGGATGCACACGTACACATTGTGGCCCAGACTCTCGGGTTCATAGCCAGGGCCGGGGCCTGAGCCCAGCCCGGGGGGCTCCTCGCTGCTCCCTGTGTCCCCCTCCTCCTCCTCCTCCTCCTCTTCCTCCTCCTCGCAGCCCCCGCCGCTGCTGCTCTTGTCCTCGTCGGGCTCGGGGTAGGGTCCACCTGGGGGCTCGGGCTTCAGCCAGTGGTAGAGGGACTCAGAAGCTTGGGCAGTGCCCTCCGGTGCCCCGTGAGCTGAGGGCCCGGGGGGGCTCTTCTTGGTCAGGTCCAGGCCACAGAGAGGCAGGGGCAACGAGGCCCCCTGGGGGCCAGCAGCATAAAGTTCAGCACGGTGTGTGTCAAGTGAGGGCCCGGGTGGGGCAGGGGCAGGAGCCGCAGCCCGCGGAGGGTAACAGGGCAGCACCTTCCCATAGGGCCCGTAGGCTCCACTCCGCAGCTGCCGGTACTTGCCTGAGCGCTTCAGTTGCTTTTTGCACAGGGCCACGAGGTCGGTAATCTGCAGGTAGGTGGCGGCAGCCAGCAGCGCGGCCAGGCTGGGCTCCAGTCCCGACTCTGCCTCGTTCAGCCGTCCCGTGTAGATGAAGTCGAGCACAGCCCGGAAGATGCCGGGACTCACCAGCTCGTGGTCCAGGTTGATGAGGTTGTCATGCACCACGAGGGACTTGAGGTAGGCGCTGCTGGCTGCCAGGATGTTCTTGTGGGCCCGGAAGAGCGCGTTCTGCACAACGATGATCACGTCGCAGAGGAAGCCCTTGGTCCGTTGGCTGTTAAGCTGCAGCAGCAGGTGACGGGCGTGGCTGGGCACCTCCATGGCATCCAGCATGGCACTCACTTCTGCACCTGCAAGAGAGCAAAGGGGTAGATGAGCAGGGCGGCTTCCAGCCCCATCCCAGTCAATCACCAGCTGAACGTGTTCCTTTACTGGTGCCACTCGGTCTCAATCCACTAAAAAAAAACCCAGGCTAAATGTGTTCCCTTACTAGTGCCACCCGGTCTTAACTCATTAAACGAGCAGCTGAACTTGTTCCCTAACTGGTATCTCCCAGTCCTGGCCCACTAAGCTGAACGCGTTTCCCTACTGGTGTCTCACGGTCTTGAACTATTAAACCACCATAAGAATGTGCCAAACTGGGTCAGACTGAGAGTCCATGAAGCCCAGCATCCTGTTTCCAACAGTGGCCAATCCAGGTCACAAGTACTTGGCAAGATCTCAGACAGTAAATAGATCCCATGCTGCTATCGCCCAATGATTAGTAGTGGCTATTCTTTAAATGCCTAATTTTAAAAAGCATTTACTCAAATAAAGCTGGGTTTTACTCCAGTAAATGCACTTTATTCGAGTAAGTGGGCTTTTGAAAATTGCTACAATAGTAGTTAAATTTACGCATGTAACTCCTTTTGAAAATTATCCTCTATGTCTACTTGGTTATGGACTTCTCCTCCAGGAATTGTCCAAATCTTTTTAAACCCAGCTATGCTAACTTCCTTTACTACATCCTCTGGCAATGAATTCCAGAGCTTAAAGGTTCATTGAGTGAAAAAAAGAATTCTGTGGGATAGGTTTTGAATGTGCTACTTGCTAACGTCATGGAGTGACCCCCTAGTTCTTGTATTTTTTTAAATAGTAAATAACTGATTTAAATTTACTCATTCTATTTCATACATTATTTTGTAGACCTCACCCGTCTCTTCTCCAAGCTGAACAGCCTTAAACTCTTTAGCCTTTCCTCATAGGGGAGCCGTTCCGTCCCCCTTTATCATTTTGGTCGCCCTTCTCTGTACCTTCTCCAGTGCAACTCTTATCTTTTTAAAGATGTGACAACCATAACTGCACACAGTACACCCAGTGCAACCTCACCACGGAGTGATTCAGGGGCATTATGACATTCTCCATTTTATGTTCCATTCCTTTCCTAATAATTCCTAACATTCTGTTTGCTTTTTTGACTGCCGCTGCACAATGAACAAAGGATTTCAAAGTATTATCCACTATGACACTCAGATCTTTTTCCTGGGCGGTAGCTCCTAATATGGAACCTAGCATTCTGTGACTACAGCATGGGTTATTTTTCCCTATATGCATCACCTTGCACTTGTCTACATTAAATTTCATCTGCCATTTGGATGCCCAATCTTCCAGTCTCGCAAGGTCCTCCTGCAATTTATCACAATCCGCTTGTGATTTAACTGCTCTGAATAATTTTGTATCATCTGCAAATTTGATGGAAATGAAGAAAAGAGTAGATGGGGGTAATTTGCTGGTGTGGCGGCAATAAGCCTTCATACTGTTAATGCAACTCCATCATTGCTCTCTGCTTCAAAGGCAGGAATTAGAAAAGGGGAAATTAGATTCAGACAGCAACCAACAACGACACTGAATTTTACGGTCTGGAAAAACAAATGAGCATGGGGGTAACTTACTGATGTGGCGGTTACTACCTTTAACCAATACGCCTCTAACTCTTGATGCATCTCCAACATTGCTCTGCTTCATGGCAAGAGGTAACCGAAACTTTTGATCCAAAACAGCAACCAACGAGGGCCCTGGCTGTGACGATCTAGGAAACTAAGTATGGGGGTGACTTGTATGGTGAGGCAGAAACTACCACGAGCTTGATGAGCAGACTGGATAGATTGTTGGTCCTTTTCTGCCGTCATTTCCATGTTTCTATGATCACTTCACTTGTCATTCCTCTATCCAGATCATTTATAAATATATTAAAAAGCACTGGTCCAAGATCAGATCCCTGAGGCACTCCACTGTTTGCCTTTTTCTACTGAGAAAATTGACCATTTAATCCTACTCTGTTTCCTGTCTTTTAGCCAGTTTGTAATCCACGAAAGGACATCGCCTCCTATCCCATGATTTTTTAGTTTTCTTAGAAGCCTCTCATGAGGGACTTTGTCAAACGCCTTCTGAAAATCCAAATACACCACATCTACCGGTTCACCTTTATCCACAAGTTTATTAACCTCTTAAAAAAAATCAAGATTTATGAAGCAAGACTTCCCTTGGGTAAATCCATGCTGACCGTGTCCCATTAAACTTCGTGGAACAAACACCTCTTTTAATCTGTTGCTGTCTTTGGGAAGCAATCGCATCGGCAAATCTAGGACCTACAGCTGGGAATCTATGAATTTTTACATTGTTATACTGTGCATTCACATCTGGTGTTTTGCGTGTAACTTACATGTTGAAAGATTTTGTCAATAAAATACTTTGTGAAATGTACTCAGGCCCCTTTTATCTGTTTTATTAATATTTTTTATGGTGCCTTGTTACTATATCCTTCCTATCTGTTATGGCCGTAGGACATGCCATTATTGTGACCTGTGCACACATTTTATTAAAAATGTTTTTTTGCAATTTGTTATGTTTAAAAAGTCCCCCTGAAGAAGCAGTTTTCCCGCGAAGGGGGTCAGGTTTATTAATTCCCGGCCTGTTTTGTAAATATTTACTTTGCATATGATGGGTATAGTATGGTGTGTGTGTGTGTGTGTGTGTGTGTGTGTGTGCCATGGTTTTACCCGTGTGATATTCAGGAATGGAACTTTTGGCTGTTGCACTGGTAAGGTTTTGTACATTTATTGTAAAATTGTGGGATTTGGTTATTCGCTTTTGCTATTATTCTGTCCCACTAAACCCAGCTGAATGTGTTCCCTTCCTGGTGGCGTCGGCCCGACCCGGCACCCTCCAGCTGCCACCAGGACACCGAGTCCGCTCTCTTTGCAAGCTTCCCTCTTGGTGTTTATTTCTAATGGACCGGAGGACACTTTCTGCTCAATTCCTTTTGAAGACACATGAAACCGCAGTAAGCAAATCTCCCCTAGAACGGCTTCTGATTAATGTGGGCTGGGAATGGGAAGAAGGGCGCTGGGCTAGGCAGAATCTGTTTTATAATCGCAAACGCTTTTCCTGTCTGTGTGCAGCGGAAGCGCTGGGATGGTCTCCCCCTCGGAAGAGGCGCAGAGGCGGATTTGCTTCAGGGCTGGGGGAAGCAAATGATAGCGCTGCCCTCGCCTGGGGTCCCCTCTGGCATCTGAAAGTGAAGCGGCAGGAGGGGAAGAGCTGAGGCTCGGTGCTGCCCTAACCTGGGTCCCCTCTGATATCTGATAGTGAAGCGGCAGGAGGGGAAGAGCTGAGGCGCCGCGCTGCCCTCGCCTGGGGTCCCCTCTGGCATCTGAAAGTGAAGGGACAGGAGGGGAAGAGCTGAGGCGCCGCGCTGCCCTCGCCTGGGGTCTCCTCTGGCATCTGAAAGTGAAGCGGCAGGAGGGGAAGAGCTGAGGCGCCGCGCTGCCCTCGCCTGGGGTCCCCTCTGGCATCTGAAAGTGAAGGGACAGGAGGGGAAGAGCTGAGGCACCGCGCTGCCCTCGCCTGGGGTCCCCTCTGGCATCTGAAAGTGAAGGGACAGGAGGGGAAGAGCTGAGGCGCCGCGCTGCCCTCGCCTGGGGTCCCCTCTGGCATCTGAAAGTGAAGGGACAGGAGGGGAAGAGCTGAGGCGCCGCGCTGCCCTCGCCTGGGGTCTCCTCTGGCATCTGAAAGTGAAGCGACAGGAGGGGAAGAGCTGAGGCTCGGTGCTGCCCTAACCTGGGTCCCCTCTGGCATCTGAAAGTGAAGGGACAGGAGGGGAAGAGCTGAGGCGCAGCGCTGCCCTCGCCTGGGGTCTCCTCTGACATCTGAAAGTGAAGGGACAGGAGGGGAAGAGCTGAGGCGCAGCGCTGCCCTCGCCTGGGGTCTCCTCTGACATCTGAAAGTGAAGTGGCAGGAGATGAAGAGCTGAGGCTCGGTGCTGCCGCCCCAGCTCCCCTCTTTCTATTTCAGTTGAACTGAAATTTAAGTTTTTTATTACAATCGCGTTTAATTCAGGAGGTAATTTGGTGCTAAATTGTTTAAAAGTGAGAGTCTCTGCCTGACATCTGCATGAATTAGTATTTTAGGGCTTTTAAGGAAACATTTAAAGCAACTCTTTGCCCTTTCCAGGGGTAGGAGGTAGGAAATTGTATTTATTAATTAAAAAAAAAAGATATTAAAAAAAAAACTTCGGTATTTACCGTTCTAATAGGGAGAAAGGGACCGGCTTCTTCCTAAAGTGGAAAATGCAAGGCGATCCCTGAAGAAAGAGAAACAAAACAAAGGGGGGGGGGGGAAAACAAAGAGAGAAAAAAAAAGAACGAAAGAAAGAAAGAAAAAATGAAAGAAAAAAAAAAAAAAGACCGCGAGCGCTAAGGAAGGGGACGCTCCGGATTCTCCGCTTTAGCGCTAAAGCTGAGCGGCCCAGGCTTCCTCTCGCCTCTTTCCCAGCTTCTCTCTCGGTTGGGGACGAGGAGGAGGGGGGAAATGTGGCAAGTCCGATCTCCCCAGGGCAGGAAATGGAGAGCAGAGAGCCCGGAGGCCTCGGGTCCTGACCCCCGGCGAGGGCAGGCTTTGCCTCTCCTTTAACACCCGGCGCTTTCTCGGTGGTCGTCCCAGTGCCTGAGCCCCCCCTTCCCAATGTCCCCTTAAGTTTGTCTGGATTCTTCGCCTCTCGGAACCTGAAAGTTGCATCACTTTAGGATGTTCCCGGATCCCTTTTTATTGGGGTAATGAAATAAATTATTAGCACGCGATCACCTTTATCTGGAAAGTTTTGCAGGGCAGGCGAAGGTGAGACTGAAGCGGGCTCCAGGACTCGGGCGAAAGCGCAGATTCATCCGGGGAAGGAGCAAGTTAGCGCCCGATGAACGATCGGCAATGGCTGATAACGCGGTGTCTATTCCACGCACGGAAAGATCCCTTTTTACCTGCACCTTTAGTCATTTATCACATTAGACCAATAACGAGGGCTCGTTCCCCGGGCGCTAACTTGCTCCTTCCCCGGAGGAATCTGCGCCTTAGCAAAGCTCCACCGCTCGCCCTGAGGATCTCGTGGCAATTCTCAACTTAAAATGTGCATTTCCGCCTCCTTGCGATGTGCCAGGGCCCCGGGGGTCAGTCCTGCAGTCTGTGCGCCAGAGCTTCGGGGAGACTTAGAAGGCAACTTTTCAAATGATATGGGGGGGCTAAAATGGACACCGTGAAGGAGTTTGCTCAGTCACCCACTGCCCCACAGCGCTGGCACCCATGCTGAAGGGGAGAGAGAGAGATCTGTTTGCCAGGGCCCCTGGGGGTTGGTTCTCTTTCTCCAGCCCTCTCAGGACCCACCGGTGCCTTCTCACCACCCGATCCCTCGCTGCCATTCAGAGATGCCTGCGCCTCCTCTGCCCCTTCCCCGGATTTCTCCTGTCCTTCCACGAGTATTCCCTTCCCTGCATGCCCGCTGCCCTTCCTCCGGTGCCCCCCCCCCCCCCGTCCTTCCCCCGGTGCCCCCCGTCCTTCCCCCCGGTGCCCCCCATCCTTCCCCCGGTGCCCCCTCCCCATCCTTCCCCCGGTGCCCCCCATCCTTCCCCCGGTGCCCCCTCCCCGTCCTTGCCCCGGTGCCCCCCGTCCTTCCCCCGGATGCCCGCTGCCCTTCCCCCGGTGCCCCCCCGTCCTTCCCCCGGTGCCCCCCGTCCTTCCCCCCGGTGCCCCCCATCCTTCCCCCGGTGCCCCCTCCCCATCCTTCCCCCGGTGCCCCCCATCCTTCCCCCGGTGCCCCCTCCCCGTCCTTGCCCCGGTGCCCCCTCCCCATCCTTCCCCCGGTGCCCCCTCCCCGTCCTTGCCCCGGATGCCCGCGGCCCCTTCCCCCGGCGCCCCCTGCCCTTACCTGGATGCCCCCTTGCTTGTGGCAGCCCCCTCAGCTCGCCGGGGATGATCATGTCGCTCTCAGCAGCCCCTCGGAGTCATGGTCTGACGGCCGCCCCGGGCTCCTGCCAGCCTCCCCGTCTCTGCTGCCTCTGCAGCGCGCAGGCAGGATCTGGGCAGATAAAGGCAGGAGGCAGGAGCCCCATGTGATGTGCGGCTTTAATAAACCAAAGGTAAGAGCCGGGGCAGGAACTTCAAGTGACCCCGCCGTGAACTTCACTCCCAGCCCAACTGCTGCTTAAAGAGACAGAGTCCCGAGTCCCAATCCCGGCCTGGGCGGCACTCACGGAAGAGGGAGCCTTGCGCTCGCGTTACACGCATTTACCTGACATGCATGGATTGTTTGCGACCGGAAACGATTTAGTAATTAAAAGATAAAGGGGGAAACTAGAAACGGCAGTGATTGGCTCGTGAGTAAAGTGGCGACTTTTGCTTTATTTGGACCGGAGCTGTCACATTCCCGTTTCGGATCTTGGCAGTCCGAGGAGTTGGGAGCTGGGAAGCTTCCTCCCCTCCCCGGGCTGAGGCTTGCACCCGGTTCGCGCCTCCCCGTCCCTCCTCCAGGGGGCAGCAGTGCCAGCTCTGCACCCCCCCCCCCCCCCTCCCACCGCTCCGTCCCGGCTGCGGAAACGCTGCCATCTAGCGGCCGGCTGCGAGCACTGCGGCACTCGGCCCGAGCATTATTCCCAGGTACAGAGCCGGTCACCGCGCACCGAGTTTTCAGAAATTATTGGGCAGCATGACCCAGTCCTGACCCTGTGTTTGGGACCAACAGGAGGTCACTAGACAAGCTTCATCATATTTCAGAACTGGTGCACGAAGGCAGGACAGAGCTAGGCCTGTAACCTTTCAGAATCTACCAGTGGAGACAATCCGACTCTCAGATCGTGAACACGAGACCCAGGCAGTCTCTGCCCATCTTCCTCCTTGCAGTCCGCATTCAATCTTTGTCCTGATCTTCATTTCACCTCTAATTCTTCGTTTATCCCATGCTATGGTGAATTCTCTTACTGCTTTTGCTTCCATTACATCTGATGCCAGGCAGTTCCATAAGTCCATCATCTGGAATAGTTTCTTATGTTATTTCAGAGTAATAACAGTAGTAATAATAATATTTTAATTTAAATTGTATTTGATATCTTTACACGCCTTTCCGAGGATTCCGACTCTATTCAAGGCGGATGAGAAGCAGAATAGTAAACATGGGAGATTTCAATAACCTAATAGAAATAGCTAAAGAATAAGAGATGCTTCCCCAAAGTAACATGTTAGAAAAATTAAGAGGGTGGGCATATAATCAATTAAAAAAAAAAGTATTTATCAATAAACTTTAAAATATCATTTTTATTCAGGTATCTGTATCAAATTTTAATACAAATTAGCTTTCATATATCTTACATATCTACTTGAATTTAAATACATTCTTAACATATGTTAAAACATTTTTTTTTACAATACCTTGTCATTCAAAAATAAAAAATATTCACACACATACCTGCATACTAGAGTACCCACCCATACATAATCTCAATCACCTATAAAAAGCACTCTTAGTAGAAAAAGTGATGTCAATTTCAAATGGAGCGACTTCATGCAGTCTAGCAGATATCGTTGTCAATCAGAGTCCCGATCTGATGGGAAATCTAAGATTTTTCTAAGATGTCTCATCAGATCGGGACTCTGAAAACGACATCTGCTAGACTGCATGAAGTAGCTCTATTTGAAATTGACATCATTTTTTCTACTAAGAGTGCCTATACAATGTGAATCCAATTGGAAAACTACACTCTTTTGAGCTTTAGATTGGGAATTTGTGCTTTTGCTAGGTGATTGAGAGTATCTATGGGTTAGTACTCTAGTAATCATGTACGTGTGTGAATATTTTTATTTTTTAATGAGACGGTATTGTAAAAACTTTTTTGACATATCTTAAGAATTTATTTAAATTCAAGTAGATATGTAAGATATATTTAAGATATATGAAACAATAAATAGATCCCATGCTACTAACCCCCAGGAATAAGTAGAGGTTTTTTCCCAAGCCTATCTGGTTTATAAATTCTCTTCCAAGAACTTGTCCAAACCTTTTTTAAACCCAGCTACATTAGCTTCCTTTACCACATCCTCTAGCAATGAATTCCTGAGCTTAACTGTGCAGTGAGTGAAAATCATTTTATCTGATTAATTTTAAATGTGCCACATGCTAACTTCATGGAGTGCCCCCTAGTCCTTCTATTATCCGAAAGAGTAAATAACCAATTCACATTTACCTGTTCTAGACCCCTCATGATTTTAAAGACCTCTAACATATCCCCCCTCAGCCATCTCTTCTGCAAACTGAACAGCCCTAACCTCTTTAGCCTTTCCTCATAGGGAGTTGTTCCATCCCCTTTATCATTTTGGTTGCCCTTCTCTGTACCTTCTCCACTGATACTATATCTTTTTTGAGATGCGGTGAACAGAATTGTACACAGTACTCAAGGTGTGGTCTCACCATGGAGCAATACTGAGGCATTAGGACATATTCCATTTTATTCACCATTCCCTTCCTAATATTTCCTAACATTCTGTTTGCTTTTTTGACTGCTACAGCACATTGAGCTGACAATTTCAATGTATAATCCCCTATGACGCCTGGATCTTTTTCCTGGGTGGTAGCTCCTAATATGGAACCTAACGTCATGTAACTACTGCATGGGTTATTTTTCCCTATATACATCACATTAAATTTCATCTGCCATTTGGATGCCCAATCTTCCAGTCTTGCAAGGTCCTTCTGCAATTTATCACAATCCTCTTGAGATGTAACTACTCTGAATAATTATGTATCGTCTGCAAATTTGATAACCTCACTCGTTGTATTCCTTTCCAGATCATTTATATATATATTGAAAAACACTGGTCCAAGTACAGATCCCTGAGGCACTCCACTGTTTACCCTTTTCCACTGAGAAAATTGACCATTTAATCCTACTCTCTGTTTCCTGTCTTTTAACCAGTTTGTAATCCACGAAAGAACACCGCCTCCTATCCCATGACTTTTTAGTTTTCTTAGAAGCCTCTCATGAGGGACTTTGTCAAATGCCTTCTGAAAATCCAAATACATTACATCTACCGATTCACCTTTATCCACATGTTTATTAACCCCTTCATAAAAATGAAGCAGGTTTGTGAGTCAAGACTTCCCTTGGGTAAATCTTCCTGAACTGGTGCATCCTGCTCCCTTTTTTGCCTTGTTTAAATCCCATCTAAAGACCCACCTTTTTTTTAAACCATTTTTATGTTTAAATCTGTTTTATTGGTCCAAAAAAGCAAACAACAATAATGGAACAATTCAGGAGCACTGGGTTACTCTGACAGTATCCCGGTTGAAACTGCTTTTAAATCTTATGCCTGATTGTCTGCTTTTAGTCTTGTTAACTAACTTTCTTTTCTTTTTAACCATTGTCTGGCTTTATGAAATACCCCAAGCCTCTTGTCCTGTATGTTTGTCTTATTAGATTGTGAGAAGGGACTGCTATAGAGATGCTAAGTTATAGTAGTAGTAGACTCTGCCTCTGAGCCACAGGGAAGCTGAGTAAACAGCAATGCTTTGCATGCTCAGGGTCAGCATAGACTTGCATCCCCACTCCTGAGGACTTGGATTGTTCCTCAGAGGTTCAGAAGGGATGCTGCAACATCTCAAGGATGTTCCTGGCAATTAGATGGCTTGCAGGCCAAGCTACAGAGGAAGTGCTGTACGTGTTTATCCCTATGTGCACTAATGTCATCATTTGTGAAGTTCTGAAGCCTGTTGTGTTGAAGTCTTCTGTGCCTCCAGCATTCAGGCCAATGCACCGCTTAACCCTCATTTAAATGCACGTTTTGTGAATATAAACTTTCCTGCCAAGGTTTATGCTTTATCAGGGTATTAAGTAGTACTCCTCAGCGCAGAGATGTGCACTGGCCTTACCTGGATTTTTAGTGCTGGAAACTTAACTCCTGCTCAGAGATGGAGTTAAATTTCCAGCATTGCTATGCCGGTACATAAAATCATAAAATCACAAAAAAGAAGTCTTCCCCTCTCTGCCTCCCCTTAGCCAGAAACATCAGTACTTATCCAGTTAATTGGCCACAGTTAGCCACTGCCACTTAGCTGAACAAGTCCATATTTATTTATCCAGCTAAGTGGCAGCGGTTAGCTGTAGCCAGATAACTGGATAAGTATGGTTTATCCCACTACCCTTTTTTTTTTTTCACTCTCAGCATGGTCTCTTCCTTACCCAATTTCCACCCACCCAGAGTTAAAATGTGCATCTCATTAGCATCTCATTAGTTTGCTGCATCATGAGTTCAAAACAATGTGAATCTGTGCATCATAATCATGCACTGAAATGCAGTGCATGGTTCCTTAATGCACAGATTATTACATCGGCCTGATTCTCTATGCACGGATGCCTGCTTTAAGTTGTATCTGCATTGCATAAGTCAGGATCAGGAAGGTTTTGTTATTACCTTGTATTTGCACTGCAAAGGCTCTCAACCTGACCATATTAAATCTCTCTATATCTGGAAAATTGCCCCCCTTGTGATGTCTCACCAATTTTTACAGAGACCTTCTCTCTTTTTTTTTTTAATTTTTATGCAATTCACATTATAAACGAGAAGAATCTTGCATCAGAAAATGAGATTTACAAATTATGAAATGGAAACATAACCAAGATCTAACAGATCATCTTGAAAAACAACCCTTCATCCCCATATAATACTAGGAAAAGTGTGTGTGTGTGTGTGGGGGGGGGGGGGGGGGGGACGACAAAGGAAAATCGAGCTGAACATTAGTAATAAAATAATAGAAACACTGAGAAACCCCAGTTACGATTTATATACGCCGGAGTTAAGATGGAGCATCCAAAAGCACCTTAAGTTGGTCCGGTTCAAAAAATACATAATTAGCGTTATTATACCTAACCAGGCATTTACAGGGATATCGCACCATAAAATACCCCTGCGAAAAATGTTTTCTGATGGATCTGTGTAATCTTAGTAAGATCTGGGTACACCCAGATTCGTTGCCCATAGAACAATAAGGAACAAGATCAAAAAAAGAATCTCATCACATTATCTCTAGCTGATGAAAAAGCGAAAGCTACTAAGAGAGTTCCTCTTTGTGTGATTTCCATCTCTTGGGAATTTTGAAGAAATTCAGACAAATTCAATGTTGTTCCCAAAGGGGGATTTTCATCCTTTGGTTCTTCAGACTGAACTTGAGCTTTCGCTTGAGGTAAATAGTATGGCTTGGTGATCACTGGCATACAAGCCTCAGAAAGTTTTAAGATCTGTAACACATAGTTCTTAAAAAGTTCAGTTGGAGCCAACTGTTTAATTATGGGGAAATTAAGTACTCTTAAATTCAAAGCACATAATGAGTTTTCAATATTCTCAAATCTTTTTGAATATACCCCCTCTGTCTGAATTAAGTGCTGCTGGATTTTTTCCACCGATTTTAATTGAGAGTCTAAACTTGATATTTTCCCCTCTTGGTCAGCCAAAACTTGAGTATTTGTTTTGAGAGCATTGTTGGTCTCCACTACTACTTCAGTTAATGTAGATATTGATGTCTCCAAACTAACTAGAGCATTCCACAACACGTCTAAGGTAATAATGGCAGATTTAGTAATCTTAATTTTACCAACCTGGGCCTTAAGGTTGTCTCCAAAATCTCGACAGCTGGCCATACCAGATCCAGGGAGGAGCGGTGTATTCAAGTCCACAGGAGTAGAGACGAGTATTCCGGGGCCCCGTAGACAGGTGCCTTCACCATTGCCTGTATTTCAGACGTTGTTGCCTGTGAAGTTACTAACTTCCCCTCTACCTCTCGCTGCTCTCTCCGCTCGGGCAGGCCCTCAATGTGAATAGCCTCTGAATCACCTCTATATAATGCCACACTGCAACCATTAATATCCAAAACAACAGAGAGCATCACATCATGAAATGCTGCTGTCCATGGAGAGACCAATCCCATATTCTTCCCTCCTGGGCGATACCATGCCTATGTGCTTCTCTCTGTAGTAATAAAATGCCTATGTATGATCTCTGTAGTGATACCGTGCCTGGGTGCTTCTCTCCATGGTGAAACCCTGCCTGTGTGCTTCTCTCTGTGGTGATACAACGCCTATGTGCTGCTCTCCATAGTGATACTGTGACTGTGCTTCTCTCTGTGGTGATAAAATGCCTGTGTGCTGCTCTCCATAGTGATACCGTGCCTGTGAGCTGCTCTCCATAGTGATACTGTGACTGTGCTTCTCTCTGTGGTGATAAAATACATGTGTGTAGCTCTCCATAGTGATACCGTGCCTGTGAGCTGCTCTCCATAGTGATACTGTGACTGTGCTTCTCTCTGTGGTGATAAAATGCCTGTGTGCTGCTCTCCATAGTGATACCGTGCCTGTGTGCAGCTCTCCATAGTGATACTGTGACTGTGCTTCTCTCTGTGGTGATAAAATACCTGTGTGCTGCTCTCCATAGTGATACCGTGCCTGTGTGCTTTTCTCTGTGGTGATAAAATACCTGTGTGTAGCTCTCCATAGTGATACCGTGCCTGTGTGCTTTTCTCTGTGGTGATAAAATACCTGTGTGTAGCTCTCCATAGTGATACCGTGCCTGTGAGCTGCTCTCCATAGTGATACCGTGACTGTGTGCTTTTCTCTGTGGTGATAAAATACCTGTGTGTAGCTCTCCATAGTGATACCGTGCCTGTGTGCTGCTCTCCATAGTGATACCGTGCCTGTGTGCTTTTCTCTGTGGTGATAAAATACCTGTGTGTAGCTCTCCATAGTGATACCGTGCCTGTGAGCTGCTCTCCATAGTGATACCGTGACTGTGTGCTTTTCTCTGTGGTGATAAAATACCTGTGTGTAGCTCTCCATAGTGATACCGTGCCTGTGTGCTGCTCTCCATAGTGATACCGTGACTGTGTGCTTTTCTCTGTGGTGATAAAATACCTGTGTGTAGCTCTCCATAGTGATACCGTGCCTGTGAGCTGCTCTCCATAGTGATACCGTGCCTGTGTGCTTTTCTCTGTGGTGATAAAATACCTGTGTGTAGCTCTCCATAGTGATACCGTGACTGTGTGCTTTTCTCTGTGGTGATAAAATACCTGTGTGTAGCTCTCCATAGTGATACCGTGCCTGTGAGCTGCTCTCCATAGTGATACCGTGCCTGTGAGCTGCTCTCCATAGTGATACCGTGCCTGTGTGCTTTTCTCTGTGGTGATAAAATACCTGTGTGTAGCTCTCCATAGTGATACCGTGACTGTGTGCTTTTCTCTGTGGTGATAAAATACCTGTGTGTAGCTCTCCATAGTGATACCGTGCCTGTGAGCTGCTCTCCATAGTGATACCGTGACTGTGTGCTTTTCTCTGTGGTGATAAAATACCTGTGTGTAGCTCTCCATAGTGATACCGTGCCTGTGTGCTGCTCTCCATAGTGATACCGTGACTGTGTGCTTTTCTCTGTGGTGATAAAATACCTGTGTGTAGCTCTCCATAGTGATACCGTGCCTGTGAGCTGCTCTCCATAGTGATACCGTGCCTGTGTGCTTTTCTCTGTGGTGATAAAATACCTGTGTGTAGCTCTCCATAGTGATACCGTGCCTGTGTGCTTTTCTCTGTGGTGATAAAAAGCCTGTGTGCAGCTCTCCATAGTGATACCGTGCCTGTGAGCTGCTCTCCATAGTGATAGTGTGACTGTGCTTCTCTCTGTGGTGATAAAATACCTGTGTGCAGCTCTCCATAATGACACTGATTCCATGTGCTGCTCTCCATAGTGATAGTGTGCTCATGTGCTTCTCTCTGTGATGATAAAATGTCTTATGTGCTAGTCTCCATAGTGATACCATGCCTACATGCTTCTCTCTGTGCTAATAAAATGCCTATGTGCTACTCTCCATTGTGATACTGATCCCATAAGCTGCTCTGATGGGCTATACTGTGCCTATGCATTTCTCTCTATGGTGATAAAATGCCTGTGTGCTGCCCTCCTGGGTGATTCCATGCCTACGTGCTTCTCCCTTTGCTAATAAAATGCCTATGTGCTACTCTCTTTTGTGACACCGATACCGGTCCTATATGCTGCTCTGATGGGCTATTCTGTGCCTATGTTTTCTCTCTGCGGTGATAAAATGTCTATGTGCTGCTTCTCTATGGTAATAATATACTTGTGTGCTGCTCTCCATAGTGATACCATCCCTATGTGCTTCTCTCTATGGTGATAAAATGCCTGTGTGTTGCCCTCCTGGGTGATACCGTTCTTATGTGCTTCTCTCTGTGGTAACAAAAAATGCCTATATATGATCTCCATAGTGATACCATGCCTATGTTTTTCTCTTTGATGATAAAATACCTGTGTGCTGCTCTCCACAGTGATTCCATGCTCATGTGCTGCACTCCGAGGTGATAGAACATCTAGGTACTGCTCTCCATAGTTATACCGTGCCTGTATGCTTCTCTCTGTGGTAGTAAAATGTCTATGTGCTGCTCTCCAAAGTGATGCCGTGCCTGTATGCTGCTTTGCATGTTAATAAAATGCCTGTGTGCTGCTCTCTGTAGTGAAATAATTCTCATATGCTGCTCTCTGTGGTGATAAAATGCCCGTGTGCTGTGCTTAGCAGTGATACTGTGCTCATGTGCTGTTCTCCGTTGCGATAAAACGCCCATGTGCTACTCTCCATTTAATCATTGTAAACCTACCTTGTTGCCACATAGTGTGATCTCTCTGGCTGGCAAAGCTCGATATAAATGAATGATGATGATAAAATGCCTGTGTGCTGCTTGCAGTACTAGTGATAACATGCTCGTATGCTGCTCTCTGTTGTGAAACTGTAGGCGCACGCTCCTCTTCATGGTGATAAAATGCCTGTGTACTGCTCCCTGTAAAGATATCATTGTCATATACTGCTCTCTGTGGTAATAAAATGCCCATATGCTGCAGTCCATGGTGAAACTGTGCTTGTGTACCCCTCTCCACAGAAATACTGTGCTGCTGTCTATAGTGATACCGTACCATGCTGCTCCCTATGAAATACTGTAAGTAGCATATATATAGCATATATGTGTGGAAGTGTATCACAGGATGTGTGAGATAGGAGTGTGTCAGTGCATACACTGTACATGTGTGTTTGTGCAGGAGACTATATAGAGTGTAGTCTATGTGTGTATGTGGCGGAAGAGTATACAGAGTGCATTGTATGTGTGCATACATGTAGGACAGTATAATGGAGGTAATTTTCAAAGGAATTACATGTGTAATATACTATTGTAGCAATTTTCAAAAGCTTACTGTAACGAAGGGACCCTGTTTTCCCCTTGTTGTATGGGGAGGACCAGGCTAGATGCCCGGTCCATCTTAATCCCCACAGAGGGAGAGATCTCTGTGGGTGGGACGCTGCTGGGGCAGGGAGAGTCCTAAGGGTGGGACCAGCTGGGGCAGAATAAGAGAGTAAGCACAGCTGGGTTCAGGAGAGGCAGCTCCTGTAAAACTATCCTGTCCAAGCCAGAAGGGAGTGAAGGAATACTGTCCAGAGAAAAGACTCTCTATAACCTCACGTGCAAACTGAATTCTGCAAAAGTAGGCAGTGATTTTCAGCAGTGTGACTGTTTAACTGTAAATAAAGTGAATATTACTTCCTAAAAGCTGGAGTCAGTGTGGCTTTGTGCCTCCAGCTTGGGAAACATTGCACAATCTTCCATACCTATTTACATGAGTAAAGTGCATTTACACATGTAAAACCCAATTTTAAATGTGAAAATGCTTTTTAATATCAGGCCCATAGAGTGTAACGTGAATATTTTATTTATTTGTTTATTTAATCTTATATTCTGCAATATAGATTGGATAAACAAATATGCAGGACAGTGAGTATACAGTGTAGTGTATGATGTATATGTGCAGGAGAGTGAGTATACAGAGTGTAGTGTATGATATATATGTGCAAGGAGAATAGAATATTGGTTTGGCATTAAATTGCGCCTAGTTCCTCTGTGACAGGAGAATGAGTATACAGAGCGTAGTGTATGATGTATATGCGCAGGAGAGTGAGTATAAGGAGTGTCATGTATGATGTATATGCACAGGAGAGGAGTATATAGAGTGTAGTTATGATGTATATGTGCAGAAGAGGGAGTATATAGTGTAGTGCATGATGTATATGTGCAGGAGAGGGAGTATATAGAGTGTAGTTATGATGTATATGTGCAGGAGAGGGAGTATATAGAGTGTAGTGTATGATGTATATGCACAGGAGAGGGAGTATATAGAGTGTAGTTATGATGTATATGTGCAGGAGAGGGAGTATATAGAGTATAATGCATGATGTATATGTGCAGGAGAGGGAGAATACAGAGCATAGTGTAACATTTATTGGCTCCATTCCACTTATTATTTTATAGACCTCTATTATATCTCCCTTCAGCCATCTCTTCTCCAAGCTGAAGAGTCCTAACCTCTTTAGCCTTTCTTCTTAGGAGAATTGTCCCAACCTCTTTTCTCATCTTGGTTGCTCTTCTCTTTTCTAATTCTGCTACATCTAAAGTAATACTTCTTAGGGTTGGGTAAATCTTGGATCCCTATTGTGGGCTTGAGGCACACTTGTAATTTTGTAACATTGAATAAGAACCGCTTGTGATATTAGGGATCAATTACCTTAAATTATGTTATTATTTGGATGTATAAGTTTTTCTCCTTATCTGTTGTAAAATGTTGCAAAGTGCATGTATTTCCTTTCAAGTTAAATACTTGATAAAGTTTGTAAAATGAATAAATAGAAAATTTAAAAAAAAATTAGGAAAAAAGTTAGAAAAAAACTGAAAGGTGCAGCTACAAAGGTTAAAAGTGTTCAACAGGCATGGACATTGTTTAAAAATACAATCCTAGACGTGCAGTCCAGATGTATTCCACGCATTAAGAAAGGTGGAAGGAAGGCAAAATGATTACCAGCATGGTTAAAAGGTAAGGTGAATGAGGCTATTTTAGCCAAAAAAACATCCTTCAAAAATTGGAAGAAGGATCCATCTGAAGAAAATAGGATAAAGCATAAGCATTGCCAAGTTAAGTGTAAAACATTGATAAGACAGGCAAAGAGAGAATTTGAAATGAAGTTGGCCATAGAGGCAAAAACTCATAATCAAAACTTTAAAAAATATATCCAAAGCAAGAAACCTGTGAGGGAGTCTGTTGGACGGTTAGATGACCGAAAGGTTAAAGGGACTCTTAGGGAAGATAAGGCCATTGCAGAAACACTAAATGAATTCTTTGCTTCTGTGTTTACTAATGAGGATGTTGGGGAGATACCAGTTCCAGAGATGGTTTTCAAGGGTGATGAGTCAGATGAACTGAACCAAATCACTGTGAACCTGGAAGATGTAGTAGGCCAGATTGACAAACTAAAGAGTAGTAAATCACCTGGACCTATTGGGCATTCTAGGGTACTGAAGGAACTAAAAAATGAAATTTCTGATCTATTAGTTACAATTTGTAACCTATCTTAAAATCATCCATTGTACCTGAAGACTGGAGGGTGGCCAATGTAACCCCAATATTTAAAAAGGGCTCCAGAGGCGATCCAGGAAACTATAGACCAGTGAGCCTGACTTCAGTGCCGGGAAAAATAGTGGAAACTATTCTAAAGATCAAAATCGTAGAGCATATAGAAAGACATAGTTTAATGGAACACAGTCAACATGGATTTACTCAAGGGAAGTCTTGCCTAACAAATCTGCTTCATTGTTTTGAAGGGGTTAATAAACACATGGATAAAGGGGAACCGGTAAATGTAGTGTATTTGGATTTTCAGAAGGCATTTGACAAAGTCCCTCATGAGAGGCTTCTAAGAAAACTAAAAAGTCATGGGATCGGAGGCGATGTCCTTTCGTGGATTACAAATACAAACTAGTTAAAAGACAGGAAACAGAGAGTATGATTAAATAGTCAATTTTCTCAGTGGAAAAGGGTAAACAGTGGAGTTCCTCAGGGCTTTGTACTTGGACTGGTGCTTTTCAATATATTTATAAATGATCTGGAAAGGAACATGACAAGTGAGGTTATCAAATTTCAGATGATACAAAATTATTCAGAGTAGTTAAATCACAAGTGGATTGTGATACATTACAGGAGGACCTTGCAAGACTGGAATTGGGCATCCAAATGGCAGATGAAATTTAATGTGAACAAGTGCAAGGTGTTGCATATAGGGATATATAACTCTTGCTGTAGTTTCACGATATTAGGTTCCATATTAGGATCTACCACCCAGGAAAAAGATATAGGCATCATAGTGGATAATACTTTGAAATCGTCAACTCAGTGTGCTGCAGCAGTCAAAAAAGCAAACTGAATGTTAGGAATTATTAGGAAGGGAATGGTAAATAAAATGGAAAATGTCATAATGCTTCTGTATCACTCCATGGTGAGACCTAACCTTGAGTACTGTGTACAATTCTGGTTGCCACATCTCAGAAAAGATATTGTTGCGCTGGAGGTGGACTCTTGGCTTGGTTCAGGATTGGTACGGCCCTCTGGTCTGACCCAGAGAGCGCTTGCCACCAGGAGGCGGAGCACACGAGGAGACAGAGGTAATACATATAAGGTAGGCATAATAGGATTATCTACTTTAAGAAATAGCAATTCTTTGCTAGTCAAAATTTCTCTATCTCTTGCAATCAGTAATAGATTGTCAATCTCTTTTTTAATTGTAATTGTTGGATTGCTGTTCAATTTAAGATAGCAGGATTGATCCGAAACCTGTTGTTCGATCTCTTTAATATATTTACTAGTATCCATTATTACTATTGATCCACCTTTGTCAGCTGGTTTGATAGTCATATTTAGATCATCTCTCAAATTATATATAGCTTCTTTTTCTTTTTTGGTCATATTGAAAAATCTTTTATTGGTTCTTTTCTTTTCAAGTTTCTCGATTTCTTGTAGTATTAGAGTTTCATACATATGTATTACCGGATTGACTACTCCAGGGAGTATCCATGTACTGGGTTTTTTCACTATTGATGTATCTATGGTTTTAGTTTTTGAAAAAAATTCAATAAACTTTAATTTACATGTGAATTTGAATAACTCCACCCTGGTGCGGAATGAATTATACGAGGGGGTTGGGATGAATGACAAGCCTTTGCTCAATGTGCTAATTTCATCATTGCTAAGGATTCTTGATGAAATATTAATGATCCTATTAGTGTTCATTAATCCTAGTTCTGATTCTGAAATCTCTGGTCCTGGTATGTCTGAAATCGGCTGTTGAAACTCCCTCTTCTTCCTCTCCCTCTCCACTCTCCTCTTCCTCTGAAAAAAGAAGTTGATGTTTTGGGTTCAATGACTTCATCTCTAATTGAGTCCTTCCTCCAGAACTTTCCTATCTCATGTATTCTTGTGAATGGTCTATCTTTTGTGCCAGTGGTAAATAAGGGTGCTGATAAATCAACATCTAAATCAGTATTACTACGTACATGCTTGGCATTCCTATCAATGTTAGGACTGTCGGGAAGCCTTTTATCATTTCTTTCTTCTCTGTCATCAATTATCTCAATCCTATTCTTAGCATTATCATTATTTCTCTGTATCTGTTTATTGGAGTATTGTCAAGAGTAGACATGATTATTCTTGAATTAGTTTCATCGCGTTTGAATTTGTCAAACTTGGTGGTTTTCAATTCTTTGGTGAAACTGTCAACATTTTTCTTATAATCCTTGTGAATGATGTGAAAACATAAATCATGTTTCTTCAAATATTCCAATTGGGTGTTGAGTTCACTTTTGAATTTCTCTTCTCTTTTCCTAGATGTTTTGATCACCAATATCATTAAGTCCAGAGAGCATTTATTAAGAATTGCTTCCCAACAGTTTAAGAATTCTGAATCTTTACGATACATGCTTGGTGGTTTATTTATGCGCAGTCCTCTTGGTATACGTTTATACCGGCAATAGTCCAATAAGTTTGAGGCATGTAAGGAGCTTCTGATGAGACTTTTACTAATGCTAATAGTATGCTTCCACTTTTTAAGGAAATCATCAAATACTTCATCATTCCTGAAGAAAGGCTCTGAAGGAAGGAGTTCATTGAGTTTTTTAAGCAGTAGCTGTAGCTGATTACATTAATTATTTATATTATTTATATATTTTTACTCTTTTAGATTAAGCAGGACATACATGGTTTACTTATTGTAACCAGCACTTACAATAGTAAGTTTCACGTCAGAGACACACCCCAAGCATGATTGACAGATGTGGATACCACCTCTTGGTTTTAAAAGTTCAATGATAGATTATTTTAATCAACATACCCACTTAATATCCTCTTGTGTTGAGATGTTTCACAATATGAGGCTTATAATATTGCTCCCGGTATATTTTTTTGCTTTTTGATCGGCAATTTGATTGACAACCGGTTTTAGCGCCAAAGTTTGGTTTAAAAAAATGGTTCAGCGTCAGAGTTACAATGGTTGTTAGTGCAAGTGGAGATGACAATCCAGATGTGAAGCGTAAGGTATCTTTCAATAATGTTTCTTCATAGCGGGGCAAGTTGTCAATGTTCAAACAAATATATACTACAATATTTAAGTATATTTGGATATACCGTTTTAAATATTAATTTTATTTTATATTTTATATCCTTGATTTTACAGTATTTGGTGCACGATTTTAGTGCACTGTATTGTTCATTAATTTGATAGTGCCAGTCGTTATCGGTACTTTTAGAGTATCTCAAGATTTTTTTATATATACCGCTTCATTTTAGAGATCATATTTCATACCGCCTGGGGAGTTTAATGTAGTCTAGTATTTAAATCCTTCCATCACAGAAGTTGACTGTATATAGTACATTTTAAGCGGTATTTTATGACCACTACAAGATAATAAATGAATTGTATATGATCATTTATTCGTGTTTAAGTAACACAAACAACATATTTTTGCAACGCCTCACTCCTTCTAGTTGAAGTTAACACATTAACCATCAGGCATATATATACAAAATTGTTTTAGATATGGGCATGTTCCCCATTGAAGATATACCATTCCACTGTGTTTTAATAGAACATTGGTATAGCTCTCGAAGTTTGGCTTTAACTCTCCATACACGCATATATCACAAGCAATGATATGAGTTCTGAGTTTTATTTTTGAGTCACACATGAGCTTTTTCGCTATTGATTTATTTATCCAAATCATTCCAGTAGCTGAATAATAGACGTTTAGTTCATTACAAGTGTTTTGTAAACAATGGATTTTTTTGTCCTTTTATTTTAAGAAATTAGCTGTTCTTGCTGCAGTGCATGACCAATGCATTTTCTGAATTGGGGAACCAATAGACGAATCGCATTTACAAGACTATGATTCGCAATTAAAATAATAAGGTCAGTCCATGTATGAGAAAAGATGTTTTTATTTAAGTAGTATTTTAAATACATGATAAATAACAATTTCATGTACATTCTATTTGGAATTAATGTCACAGCGGATTGTATTTGAAAAGACAAATTTGTCATTCAAGCTTATAGTTGTTTCAGCCAGCCTGAGTCCAAAAATAGATACAAACATAGAAAGCATTAGACGTTCTTTTTTAATTGAGATTGATTTTTTAATGGAGGTCGATTTTAGATATGGGCAAATTGCAGCCATAAAGATTTCAAATATAATTTTATCTTAATGTCACCATTTGAATATGATTTCTTAAATGTGATTTCACAACTCTCATTTTTAATAGAAATGTTTTAATTTGTTTTGTAATTTAATATTTATGTTTTTATGATTATTTATTGATTAATTATTTACATTAAACAAAGTGTTTTGTATGATTTATTTTTAGCCCCTGAGGCAGCCGTTCTGAAAATGGCTAAACTCGGCCAGAGTCGGGCTGTAAGATTTTAGATACGTCTCCGCTTCAATAAAGTATTGAAAAAGACCATGGCATCTATTCCTTGTTGTTTTCCTGACGGCTTTTTTAGATCGCCTGCTTTCGTGCTTTTTGGGACCTTCGATATTTAAAGGGCCAAGCGCGGGAAACCCAACTCGGACGCGAATTGATGATATCACATAGAAGCCCTATATAAAGCGAGGTCCTGCCCCCAGGACCTCGCCTTGGCAATTGGGTCGACACCTCGATGTACTAGTTTGCCTGTTCCTTGTATCTGATACTTGTTTCAGTGTCTCCTTGTTCCAGCGTCTCCTGGTTCCAGCGTCTCCAGTGTTCCTGTGTCCTTCCTGTGTCCTCACTCAGGTAGTACCTTTTCGGACTGATCTCTGGAACTGACCACTGCTTGCCTGACCATTCTCTTCGTCTGCTGCCTGGAACTGACCACTGCCTGCCTGACCATTCTCTTTGTCTGCTGCTTGGAACTGACCACTGCCTGCCTGACCATTCTCTTCATCTGCTGCCTGGAACTGACCCTCGCTTGCCTTGACTAAGCTCAGACTGACATTGGTATTGACCCCTGCTTTGGCTGACCACTTCTGGATGGATACTCTGGCTTTGACCCTTGCGCTTCAAAGGGCATTACTACATACTCGTAGTGACCATCTCTTGTGTTGAAGGCAGTTTTCCAGATGTCTTCTGGTTGAATCCATACTAGATTATATGCACCCCATAGATTTAGTTTAGTAAAAATTTGTGCGCCTTGCAGGCAGTCGAACAGTTCACTGATAAGTGGCAGTGAGTACTGATCCTTACTGGTTACTGTGTTCAAACCTCTGTAGTCTATGCATGGTCTTAGACTGCCATCCTTCTTTTTTACAAAGAACCCGAACCTGGTGCCTGCCGAGGAAGTAGAAGGTCTTATGAACCCTTTAGCCAAATTTTCCTTGATGTATGTTGACATCGCTTGGGTTTTTGGGAGTGACAGAGGATAGGTTCTCCCCTTGGGATGCATGGTTCCAGGTAGGAGTTCTATGGGGCAGTTAAACTTCTGGAGTGGAAGCAGGATATCAACGTTTTGTTTGGAGAACATGTCTTTAAATTCCGAGTACGGAGCAGGTAACCCAGGGAGGGTTGTAGAGCTTAGAACTGTCACAGATGGAGACACTTGCCGTAAACAGTGGGTTTGACATCGAGGGCCCCAGTGGGTGAGTTGCAGGGTTTGCCAGTCAAAGTGGGGTGCATGTAACTGGAGCCAAATAAGTCCAAGGACTACGGGGTGTGTTGATCGTTTCAAGATTAGGAGGGAGATCTCCTCTTTATGGAGGGTCCCAACAGTGAGGTGAATGGTCATGGTACAGTGAGTGATACGATCAGGGAAAGGCTCTCCTTGAATTGAAGTAATACGTAGTGATACCTCCAGTGGTTGGAATGGTATCTGAAGGAGCTTGACGATCTCTTCCATTATGAAATTTCCACTCGCCCCAGTGTCCATGAGGGCAGTAATGGCGAATGAAAGTGACTTCCTAAGGAGGGAGATAGGCAGCAACAATTGATGGCCAGAAACCATAGTGCTCAAGCTCGGGACCCCCGCCAGGCTCCAGCTTTGGAGTTTCCTGGATGCACAGGACAAGTCTGGAGAAGGTGTCCGGAACCACCGCAATACAAGCAGAGACCAGATTTTCTGCATTGGAGACTTTCCTCTAGAGTCAGCCGGCCGCGGTTGATCTGCATAGCTCCTCAGGAAGTTGAGAGGCCACTGGTAATGCCTTCAACCGGGGCCTCGCCAATCGGGGTGATCGTAGGGCAGGAGTTCGAAGGACCCTTACCTCCTGATGCCGTTGTCGAAGGCGGTAGTCGATTCTACCAACCAGGGAGATCAGGTCTTCCAGAGATACAGGGATCTCGTGGGCGGCTAGTTCATCCTTAAGGGCAGGAGACAGTCCCTCGAGGTAGAGTGCCTGCAGGCGGTCTTCTTGCCAACCCAACTCAGTTGCTAGAGTTCTAAACTCCACTGTATATTCAGCGAACAAGTGTGAGCCTTGATGGAGGTGGAGTAGGTGGTGGCCAGCGACCACCTGTCAGCCTGGGTCCTCGAAGGTATGTCGGAAGATGTAGATGAACTGAAGGAGCTGGCGAAGGATTGCGTCGAATCGCTCCCAGAGTGGGGAAGCCCATGCCAGGGCCTTCCCCTCAAGATGCGAGAGGATGAATGTGATTTTCGTTGCTTCTTTGGGGAAAAAGCGAGGGTTGCAGTGAAAACTGCATATAACATTGATTTATGAAGCCTCGACAGAGGCAAGGATCCCCATTGAAGCAGGGTGGAACTCGGAGGGCCAGCAGAGCCCGTGAGGGCAAGGTGTGGGCAAGAGCCCCTGGGTCAGATATGGTAGATTCCTCCAACTGAGAATGCATCTTTTCCATGGAGGAAGCCAACGCTTCCATGATCTGTTGTTGCTCTCGGACACAAGTGACCAGACCAGGGATGGCCTGCAAGGCAGGAGACTCTGCCGAGTCCAAGGCCTTGGCAACCTGTTACGCTGGAGGTGGACCCTTGGCCTGGTGCAGGATTGGTACGGCCCTCTGGTTGGACCCAGAGAGCACCTGCCACTAGGAGGTGGAGCACACAAGGAGACAGAGGATAGCTGGAGCTTCGCCAATAACAGACCGGGGTTTCCACAGGTTGAGCCCTTAAGTAACCGGACCGCCTGGACTTAGGTGGGCCTCAGATGGTATCCCGGAGAGGTAGCGGAAGGGTGTGCCCACCACGAGCAAGGGTGGCCGGCTGATGCTGAAAGGATGGACCAGACCCGAACTTGAAGCTCCGGAGATCTCAGGGAAGTAACAGTTCAGGAAGGTTCTCCGGGCGAGACAGGCAGCAGCTGTGGATCTAGTCTGGTGAAGGCCGCAGGTTGAATCCAAGCAGGTTGGTCTGGTAGTCACGGTAGGCCAGAAGAGAGTGTCCGAGTGAAGCACAAGGGCCAAAGCCAGATTATCCATCCAGAAGTGGTCAGCCAAAGCAGGGGTCAATACCAATGTCAGTCTGAGCGTAGTCAAGGCAAGCGAGGGTCAGTTCCAGGCAGCAGACAAAGAGAATAGTCAGGCAGGCAGTGGTCAGTTCCAGAGATCAGTGTGAAAAGGTACTACCTGAGTGAGGACACAGGAAGGACACAGGAACACTGGAGATGCTGGAACAAGGAGACGCTGGAACAAGGATCAGACACTGGAACAAGGATCAGAAACGAGGAACAGGCAAACTAGTACATCGAGGTGTCGACCCAATTGCCAAGGCGAGGTCCTGGGGGCAGGACCTCTCTTTATATAGGGCTTCTATGTGATGTCATCAATTTGCGTCCGAGTTGGGTTTCCCGCGCTTGGCCCTTTAAATATGGAGACGTTGGCTGCGTGCATGCCTAGGGGCGGGGTCAAAGTGGCTGAAGACGCGGAGCCCCGACTGGAGCTCCGCTGCGAGGCCTGCGGCATGGAGGAAGCCGTAGAGGGCTGTGGTGAGCGACGGGGATGGTGGGAGCTGGCAGCAGCAGCGAGACTGGAGCTAGTTGAGGGCTGTGCGAGGTGAGCAGGCCCGATCTCAGCACCCACGTGGCCGGGACGCGCAACAGATATGGTTGCAATAGAGAAGGTATAGAGAAGGGCGACCAAAATGATAAAGGGGATTGAACATCTCCCCTATGAGGAAAGGCTGAAGAGGTTAGGGCTTTTCAGCTTGGAGAAGAGACGGCTGAGGGGGGATATGATAGAGGTCTTTAAGATCATGAGAGGTCTAGAACGGGTAAATAATATGAATCAATTATTTATTCTTTTGTATAATAGAAGGACTAGGGAGCACTTCATGAAGTTAGCATGGGGCACATTTAAAACTAATCAGAGACAATTCTTTTTCACTCAACGCACAATTAAGCTCTGGGGTGTGTTGCCAGAGGATGTGGTTAGTGCAGTTAGTGTAGCAAAGGTTTGAATAAGTTAATGGAGGAGAAGTCGATTAACTTCTGTTAATCAAGGTGACTTAGGGAATAGCCACTGCTATTAATTGCATCAGTAGCATGGGTTCTATCTAATGTTTGGGTACTTGCCAGGTTCTTATGGCCTGGATTGGCCTCTGTTGGAAACAGGATGCTGGGCTTGATGGACCCTTGGTCTGACCCAGCATGGCAACTTCTTATGTTCTTATGTACTCTTTGGAATGGGCCGGGTAACTTATGAGCTGGAATGGCCCCTGTCAGAGAGAGGATGCTGAGCTCCATGGAACTTTGCTCTGGCTCAGCAGGGCGCAGCTTATGTTTATGAACATTTGTTTTCAGCTTTTATTTTATGTTTTCCCAGGAATTTCAATGTTAGAATAAAACAGTGTTAAAATAAATTCCACTGATTTTTCTCCTGAGTTTTTTAACAAAGCAATTTTTTCCACTGATTTGTTTTTTTTTTGTTATAGCATTGAAATTCCTGGGAAAAATAAAATAAAAACTTAGGGGCAGATTTTAAAACCTGCATATGGGCATAGATTTGTTCGCGCAACCCGGCGCGAACAAATCTATGCCCGATTATATAACAAGCACGCGCAGCCGCACGCTTGTTATATAATCCAGAGTCAGCGCGCGCAAGGGGGTGCACAATTGTGCAACTTGCGCATGCCGAGCCGTGCAGTCTGCCTCCGTTCCCTCCGAGGCCGCTCCGAAATCGTGCCTCCCGGCAGGAGTAACTTACACATGGCGGCCGATGGCCGGCCCGCGATCCCTGGCACAGCAGCAAAGGGCCACTGTGCCTGGAGGGTCAGGCCTCGCCCTGCCCCATCCCCGGACCCCCCCCGGACTGCCCACGCCCCTATGCAAGATAGGCTCGGCGCACGCAGGGGCAGGTAGGGGCAGATTTTTGGGGGTTACATGCATATCTTACACATGTAACCCTTTGAAAATCTGCCCCTTAGCTTCTTACTTTCTTATGTAAACATAATTTGAAAATGCTTTCATTTAGCATTTACCGTTCTTCCCTTAAGTGCCTTTCATATATATATATATATATATATATATATATATATTTATTTATTTATTTATTTATTTATTTATTTATTTATTTATTTACTTACTTACTTATTTATTTATTTATTTATTTATTTATTTAAGATTTTTATATACCGGCATTCGTGATACAATCACATCATGCCGGTTTACATAAAACAAGGGGTGTACAATGAACAATTGAGTAACATTAATAGTGTAGAAGTAGGCAGTTACAAATAACAGGGGTAAAGAAACTGGGAGAGGAGGAAAAAAGGATAGGATAACATTAAATAACAATAAAGAAATTTACATTTATATGTGGGTAGTCTGCCACCTTCTGGCACAGGGCATGAATTGCAGCAGAGATCTTCATGGGCCTGTTCTTTGCCTTTTGTGTGAAATCTGAGCCATGAGCTGAGGACAGTCACCACAGGCGACAAAGTAATGTGAGGACCATTATCAAAGCGGGCATATTAAATCTCGGGCTAAAATCATAAAATCCGGGCAGAATGCAATACACCAGGAGTTCCCAAACTTCTCAAGAGAAGAGTCATCGAGGGCATTCCAAATCACTGAGAGAGCGAGAGCACCTCGGATCTGTTTACTGAGGAGATAGAGGACCACGTCTGAGCCCTTTGATTTGAACTGCTGGGGAAGGGGAGAGACAGGGGTCAGGGGAAGGGTTCACAGGGGTGCAGAGATGTGGCAGATAGTGTCAGTAATAATGAGGTCCAGATTCAGACACAACCTTATCCGGCTAACCTTGGAGGTATATTCAATAGTGAAACCGCACTATTGAATAAAACCGGCTGTCTTAAAGTTAGTTGGCTAACTATAGCCGGCCTAACTTTAGGACAGCTCTTTGGCCCAACCAGACATAGCTGAATATTGGAGTTAACCGGTTAACTTAGCCCGTTACCTCAGCTTCTCCCAGTAATGCACCTGGAACGCCCAGACTTAGCTGGCTAAATTCTAGCCACCTAACTTATTAGAATTCAGCCGGATATGTGCCCAAATATTCATTTAGTCTGCTAACTTCTGAGTTAGCCGGCTAAATGCTTTAGAATATGGACCTCACGATTTCTAGGTTTCTCCAAAGCTGGCCACCCCGCCATCCATCAACCTTGCCCCCTGCCTCCCTCCCTTACCTAACATCTGCCCACCAAGAGAATTAGGGGGCAAGGATGGTGGAGGGTGGATGGATGGCAGGAGTGTGTGGGTGCGGGTGTGGGTGTGAGCTGCAGCCTCTCTCACTCACACCCCTCTCCGTGCGCTCTTGCTCCCTGCCTACGTCTTTTCCCTTTCTCATCCCTTTCCCTCACCCTTACTCCCTTTTCCCTTCCTCTCACTCCCTTCTCCTACCACATGCCAGATTCATGGAATGAGCAAAACAAACCCCCTCTGGAGACCCCAATCTAGGGAGAGAAGCTGGGATTTGGTGTCTGGATTAAAATAAAGAGCACTTCTACACTCTCAGGCCGATGCAATGCTGTGCGCTCAGGCTAGCGCACGGGTTAACCCATGGTTGACCCCTGATGCAATAAGGGGATCAGCGCGTCCAAACAAGCATGTTGATGAGGCTATTAGCTATTTCCCCCGATGTAAAAAATAACCGTGTGGCACTCAGAAATTAATGCCACCCCGGAGAAGTGGATGGGCGCATTAGGAAAGCGGGCGCTTGATCATGAGCGCCCATTTTTCCCGCACAGAAATTGCATGTCCATGCCTCCTCCTCCACAGCTCTGAAAAGATGGTGGTGCGGTTGGGAGCCCCAGGAAGCAACATCCTTTGCTGGCAGCCCTGCAGAACCAGCAGTGCCTTCCTCCCCATGGCTTGCATTTCCCTGCACAGTAGCTGGAAATTAATTACGGCTGTTGCTGCAGTCCTCTCTCCAGTGACTCTGCCTGCACCGGCAGTGCTAAGGCCAGCAACGCATATCACAGCCAATCAGTGGTGCCCTTGCACCGGCATGCACCTCCCAGGCCACTCTGATGTGCAGTCACTTGCGCTTCAAGTGCCTGAGCTCGTGACAGAGGCAGAACGCGCTCCTGCCGCCATCAGTGCAGGCCACATCAAACCTCGTCTGTCATCAGTACTGAGGGCCAGATCAAGCTCCTTCTTCTATTGCTGCTGGGGGCCCGGATGAAATTCAATCAAGGGCCGCATCCAGCCCTTGCATGATAGTTTGGGGACCCCAGCACTGTACAATGTTCTGAAACTGCGCTTAGGAGTTGACCTTGGAATTTGAAGGTGAAAGTAAAGCCCTGCATTGTACGGTCACCACCTGACCCAGATCAATCCCAGCACCTACATCCACCGGTGGATTTGAATTCCTCATAGTAAGAGATGCAAAACTAGACCTGCATCAACCATCAAGAGTGACCCTGCGGTCTGATTTTCTGCCAGGTCACTGACCGGTATTCTTTGTGGAATGCAGCAAATGACTTCCTTTTCTAAACTTTTGAAGCTGCTACAGACCCTGATCCCATATCTTTTTTTTCTCTTGAAGATCAGCACTGTCTCTTGATACATGGGGTACTACTACTGCCTCTGCTAACCTCTTCCTGGGACTGTGCAAACCTTTCTTGCTTTTATTTACTGGGGCTTTGTTTCTTTTATTTTATATGACTTTATTTTATCCTATTTTAATTATGTGATTTAAATTTATTTTAATCTGTTTTTTTTTAATTTAAATTTTTTTATTATTTGACCTTATAATGTTTTACATTTCTCTGCTTGTTTTATTAATGATATTGTTTATTTGTTCTTGCCTGATTTTATGTATCTGCCACTGTTTCTATTTATTTTACTTTGTAAACCGTTGTGATTGACTACAGAACAGCGGTATATAAACATAATATATAAATAAATATAAAAAAGTAAATAATGCTGTGACTAGTACTGGAATCACTGAGAGCTGAAGCTGAGACCCCTGCTGAGCTGCTATGGATCAGAGACTGCTGAAGTAGTAGCCACTGTGGAGAAGGGACAGTTCGTACTGAGGCACTTGGTGCTCCTCTGCCTTAACTAGAGTGGAATCAGGCTGCTGGTGCTAAGCTCTAAAAAGGAGATAGAGCAGCTTTTAAACTAGAACAAAGGGGAAAGCGGACAGTCACTCAGCAGCTCATGGTTCAGAGGGAGGTATCTTCGAAGGATACTTCCGTCCAGTTCTTCCTCGCCCCTGCTTCCTTGGCTTGATCTTCTGGCTCCGACCCTGCTTATCTTCTGTTTTCTGCTTGGCTGCTGCCTGCCCTGATCTTCTGCCTGGTTCTTCATCCCTACTTGTCTGCTGCCTGCCCTGATCTTTTGCCTGGTTCATCATCCCTGCTTGTCCACAGCCTGCCCTGACCTCGGCCTGGCCTCCACCTCAACCCTTGGTACGTCTGACCTGTCTTCTGCCTGCCAACTGAGAGACGTGCGTCCTACCAGCCCCAGCACCTAAAGCTCAACCCACGGGGAATATGAGCTGGTATTGGTGAAGGTTTTATTGGGTTCTCTCTCTCGGAACCGCCTCCCATTGACAAGGACTGCCAGGGGACTTTACCACTCTGGCCTTGATTGATTCCGGTGCTGGCAGAAACATTATTATGACTGAGCTTGTCAGATAGCCGCCTGGGGTCCTAAGTGCCGCATGTCCTGTCTCCAAGGAGTATCCCGGCTGATCCTATCCAAGGCTACCACTTCACTGACCCTGCCATCACAGAATGCCGAATTTGAGGATGTTTTATCCAAAGAAAAGGCAAAGACTCTACCAGAACATCGCCCCTTTGATTGCATGATTGACCTCCTTCCGGGCACAATTCCACAGAGAGGGTGAGTTTACCCCTTATCACCACCTGAAACTAAAGCCATGTCGGAAAACATCCAGGAAAACTTGGGAAGGGGCTTCACCAACCTTCCACCTCACCGGCAGGAGCCGGCTTCTTTTTTGTCACAAAGAAAGATGGCTCTCTGCGCCCCTGTATAGATTTCCGAAGATTGAACCGGTACCCACTACTTCTGATCCCGGAATTGTTGGATTGTTTGCAAGGGGTTAAACTCTTCACCAAACTAGACCTTAGAGGGGCTTACAACCTTGTTCGCATAAGACCTGGGGACGAGTGGAAAACCGCTTTTAATACCAGGGATGGCCACTATATGTATCTAGTGATGCCTTTCAGCCTATGTAATGCGCCAGTAGCCTTCCAGCATTTAATGAATGAGGTCTTTCGTGACATGCTCTACACCAGTGTTATCGTTTACCTCGATGATGTATTGATCTTTACCAAAGACCTTCCATCCCATCGCTGAGAGGTCAGATGGGTATTTCAACGCCTCCAGGACCACAAATTATTCACGAAACTGGAGAAATGTCTCTTCGAATGGGAATCACTTCCATTCCTGGGCTTCACTGTTTCCACTACCGGATTCCACATGGACCCTGAGAAGGTCACCAGTATCCAGAATTGGCCACAACCCTCTGGACTCCGAGTGCTGCAACAGCTTCCTAGGCTTCTCCAGTTTTTACCCGCAGTTCATCTCTCACTACTCTCGCATAGTGGCTCCACTCACTGCACTAACCAAAAAAGGGGAAGACCCCAAGCACTGGCCACTTAAAGCTATTGCCGTCTTCAATGAACTCAAGCTCACCTACTTGCAGAACACGTGCCTTCGTCATCCTGACCCCCTCACACTCTTTCACTGTGGAGGTGGTTGCTTCTGACTCTGCCGTTGGAACCGTATTAAGCCAGCACTCCACAAAGGGAACATTACTGCCTTGCTCCTACTTTTCTCGCAAGTTTACCCCGGCCGAGAAGAACTACTGTTTTGGGAACAAGGAGCTCCTCACAATCAAGATGGCATTTGAGGAGTGGTGGCAATGGCTTGAGGGGGTACAACACCCCATCACCGTGTTCACGGACCACAAAAATCTCAAGTACCTTAGCCGAGCCCAACGGCTAAATCCTTGCCAGGTCCATTGGTCACTATTTTAAATTTGCCCTTCGCTATAGATCGGCCATCAAGAACATGCATGCCAACGCACTCTCCAAGGCCTTCAACATGGAAGATACCCCCGTGAGGCCCGACTATATTATTGACCCCGAGAAAGTACTTCTGGTCTCGACGCAAACTGTTCCACCAGGGAAAACCGTGGTTCCCCTTTGCCTCAGGCAGTGAGCCCTGAGTTGGGCTCACAACTTGCTCACCACAGGACACCCAGGAAGAGCCCGTACCTTGGATCTGCTACAGCATTATTACTCATGGCCACATGTAGCACGTGATGTCAAAGCCTATGTAGATTCCTGTCCAACTTGCGCCAGACAGAAACCCTTGGCAGGACGCCCCTGGGGCCTGCTTCAGCCTCTACCTGTTCCTGAGGAGCCATGGACACACCTGTCGACAAACTTTATAGTTGATCTACCCCCTTCAGATGGCCACCACATCATCTGGGTAGTGGTCGACAGGTTTTCAAAGATGGTCCACTTCACTCCACTTCCTAAGCTCTCCTCAACTCCAGAGCTCACCAGACTCTTTGTCTAGCATGTCTTCCACCTCCAAGGACTCCCGAAACACATTGCCTCCAACTGTGCAGTCCAATTCAAGGCTAACTACTGGCACTCGCTCTGCAAAAAGTTTGGAATTCACCTCAATTTCACCACTTCCTACCATCCTCAGGGCAATGGTCAAGCAGAGCGCATTAATTGCACCTTGAAGGTATTCCTCCGCTCTTTTGTAAACAACAGGCAAGATGACTGGTCAGCTCTTCTCCCCTGGGCGGAGTTCTCCTTCAATTCCCAAACTCACTCTGCGACCGGCTCCTCTCCATTCTTAATTGTCTATAGGAGGCAACTGCTGCCACCGCTTCCTACCCCATTTTCAGTTCCTTCTCCGGCAGCACAACTCTCCGCCCAACAGCTGCTGGCCCTCTGGACTCACACTCAAAGGAATCTCCGCGAAGCAGTGGACGAGTCTAAGAGAACAGCTGACAAACACTGGAGACCGGTGCCATTCATCAATCCCGGGAATTGAGTGTGGCTAAGCACTCGTCACATCCACCTGCCAGTACCTTCTATGAGACTGGCCCCGCGATACATCGGTCCTTTTTCTATTGCAGAGTGTCTTTGCCCAGTCACCTGCCATCTTAAGATGCCTCTGAAGATACATAATTTATTCCATGTATCTCTCCTCAAACCACTGGTACTGTCCTGGTCTCAGCGAAGACCCCCAGAACCTCAGCAGCTGGTAGCGAAGGAGGAGCAAGTATACCAAGTGAAGGAGATCTTAGACATGAGACGCCGTCGCAGAAGATCGGAATATCCGATTGCTTGGAAGGGCTTTGGGCCCGATGAAAACACCTGGGAGCCTGCTTCCAATATACTAGATAAGAACTTTCTCCGGCAATTCCATGCCTCCCAGCCAGGAAAACCCGGATCTTCTAGGATGGGGCCTAGAAGGGGGGTACTGTTAGGTGCCCTGGCCCTCGGGAAGTCAGGCAGGGTCCCCTCTCCTGCATGGGCAGGAAGCCCGTTCTGGTGTTCTCCTCCGTTGCAGCAGCCCAGTGCGGTTCGCTGCCGTTGCGGCCTGCTTGCAGCGCTCCCGATGCCGCCGAAGCCAGAGTGATCCCTGGCCCCCTTAGGCATGCATGAGTGTGCCTGGGCCAGATTTAAAGGTCCAACGGTGGGAAAGTTCCCCTTGGCTCATAATGCCTTGCCACCTCCTCTTCACCTTGGCAACAGGTCCATCTCCTTGTCAGTGTGTTTTGTCTGCGTCCTGATCCTGTCTTCGCCTGCGGTTCTCCTGCTTCCTGCTCCAGATCCTGCTCCTGCTCCAGCTCCAGTCCTAGGTCCTGTTCCTGCTTCCGTCCAGCCTTTCCTCACCCCTGCTTCTTTGGATTGATCTTCTAGCTGCAACCCTGCTTGGCTTTGGTTTCTGCTTGCCGCTGCCTGCCCTGATCTTCTGCCTGGTTCTTCGTCTCTGCTTGTCCGCTGCCTGCCCTGATCTTCTGCCTAGTTCATCGTCTCTGCTTGTCCAAAGTCTGCCCTGACCTCAGCCTGGCCTCCACTTCGCTTAGCCTGCTGCTTGCCTCGACCTTTGGTATGTCTGACCTGTCTTCTGCCTGCCAACTGAGAGACCTGTGCCTAGGTCTTGCCGACCTCGGCACTCAAAGGCTCAACCTGTGAGGAACATGGGTTGGTGTACGTGAAGGTCCTGTTGGGTCCTCTCTCTTGGAACTGCCTCCCGACAACGAGGTCCACCAGGGGCCTCCCCTTGGTGGTGGCAGCAACTTCGTCTTGGCTCAAGGGTCCACCTTCCTTACAGAGGCTATTTTAGCCAAAAGATCTTCATTCAAAAATTGGAAGAAGGATCCATCTGAAGAAAATAGGATAAAGCATAAGCATTATCAAATTAAATGTAAGACATTGATAAGACAGGCTATGAGAGAATTAGAAAAGAAATTGGCTATAGAAGCAAAAACTCATAATAAAACTTTAAAAAATATATCCAAAGCAGAAAGCCTATGAGGGAGTGGGTTGGACCTTTAGATGATCGAGGGGTTAAAGGGGCCCTTAGGGAAGATAAGGCTATCGCGGAAAGACTAAACAAATTCTATGCTTCAGTTTTTTACTGAAGAAAATGTTGGGGAGATACCCTTTCCGGAGACAGTTTTCAAGGGTGACGATTCAGATGAACTGAACCAAATCATGGTGAACCTGGAAGATGTGGTAGGCCAGATTGACAAACTGAAAAATAGTAAATCACTTGGATTTACCCAAGGGAAGTCTTGCCTAACAAATCTGCTTCATTTTTTTGAAGGGGTTAATAAACATGTGGATAAAGGTGAACCAGTAGATGTGGTGTATATGGGTTTTCAAAAGGCGTTTGACAAAGTCCCGCATGAGAGGCTTCTAAGAAAACTAAAATGACATGGGATAGGAGGTGATGTCCTTTTGTGAATTGCAAACTGGTGAAAAGACAGGAAACAGAGAGTAGGATTAAATAGTCTGTTTTCACAGTGGAAAAGGGTAAACTGTGGAGTGCCTCAGTGATCTGTACTAGGACCGGTGTTTTTTAATATATTTATAAATGATCTGGAAAGGGGTATGACAAGTGAGGTGATCAAATTTGTGGATGACACAAAATTATGCAGATTAGTTAAATCTCAAGCAGATTGTGATGAATTGTAGGAGGACCTTGCAAGACTGGCAGATAAAATTTAATGTGGTCAAGAGCAATGAGATGCATATAGGGAAAAATAACCCATGCTGTAGTTACAAGATGTTAGGTTGTATCTTAGGAGTTACCACCTAGGAAAGAGATCTAGGTGTCAGTGGATAAAGAGAAATCAGGGAAGCAAACCAATTTGGCAGTGCAATAATAATGGGAGATTTCAATTACCTCAATATTGACTGGGTAAATGTAACATCAGGACTTGCTAGAGACATATAGTTCCTGGATGTAATAAATGACTGCTTCATGGAGCAATTGGTCCAGGAACCAACAAGAGAGGGAGCTATTTTAGATTTAATTCTTAGTGGAACACAGGATTTGGTGAGAGAAGTAACGGTGGTGGGGCCACTTGGCAACAGTGATCATAACATGATCAAAACTTGAACTAATGATTGGAAGGGGGACAATAAGTAAATCTGCAGCTCTAACACTAAACTTTCAAAAGGGAAACTTTGATAAAATGAGGAAAATAGTTAGAAAAAAACTGAAAGGTGCAGCTGCAAAGGTTAAAGCGTTCAACAGGCATGTACATTGTTTAAAAATACAATCCTAGAGGCGCAGTCTATATGTATTCCACGCATTAAGAAAGGTGGAAGGAAGGCAAAACGATTACCGTCATGGTTAAAAGGTGAGGTGAAAGAGGCTATTTTAGCCAAAAAAACATCCTTCAAAAATTGGAAGAAGGATCCATCTGAAGAAAATAGGATAAAACATAAGCATTGTCAAGCTAAGTGTAAAACATTGATAAGACAGGCGAAGAGAGAATTTGAAATGAAGTTGGCCATAGAGGCAAAAACTCATAATAAAAACTTTTTAAAATATATCCAAAGCAAGAAACCTGTGAGGGAGTTGGTTGGACCATTAGATGACAGAGGGGTTAAAGGGGCTCTTAGGGAAGATAAGGCCATTGTAGAAAGACTAAATGAATTCTTTGCCTCCGTGTTTACTAATGAGGATGTTGGGGAGATACCAGTTCCGGAGATGGTTTTCAGGGGTGATGAGTCAGATGAACTGAACCAAATCACTGTGAACCTGGAAGATGTAGTAGGCCAGATTGACAAACTAAAGAGTAGCAAATCACCTGGACCAGTTGGTATGCATCCTATGGTACTGAAGGAACTAAAAAATGAAATTTCTGATCTATTAGTTAAAATTTGTAACCTATTATTAACATCATTCATTGTACCTGAAGTCTGGAGGGTGGCCAATGTAACCCCAATATTTAAAAAGGGCTCCAGAGGCGACCCAGGAAACTATAGACCAGTGAGCCTGACTTCAGTGCCGGGAAAAATAGTGGAAACTATTCTAAAGATCAAAATCGTAGAGCATATAGAAAGACATGATTTAATGGAACACAATCAACATGGATTTACCCAAGAGAAGTGTTGCCTAACAAATCTGCTTCATTTTTTTGAAGGGGTTAATAAACATGTGGATAAAGGTGAACCGGTAGATGTAGTGTATTTGGATTTTCAGAAGGCGTTTGACAAAGTCCCTCATGAGAGGCTTTACGAAAACTAAAAAGTCATGGGATAGGAGGCGATGTCCTTTCATGGATTACGAGCTGGTTAAAAGACAGGAAACAGAGAGTAGGATTAAATGGTCAATTTTCTCAGTGGAAAAGGGTAAACAGTGGAGTGCCTCAGGGATCTGTACTTGGACCGGTGCTTTTCAATATATATATAAATGATCTGGAAAGGAATACGACGAGTGAGGTTATCAAATTTGCGGATGATACAAAATTATTCAGAGTAGTTAAATCATAAGCAGACTGTGATACATTACAGGAGGACCTTTCATGACTTGAAGATTGGGCATCCAAATGGCAGATGAAATTTAATGTGGACAAATGCAAGGTGTTGCATATAGGGAAAAATAACCATTGCTGTAGTTACACGATGTTAGGTTCCATATTAGGAGCTACCACCCAGGAAAAAGATCTAGGCATTATAGTGGATAATACTTTAAAATCGTCGGCTCAGTGTGCTGCAGCAGTCAAAAAAGCAAATAGAATGTTAGGACTTATTAAGAAGGGAATGGTTAATAGAACGGAAAATGTCATAATGCCTCTATATCGCTCCATGGTGAGACCACACCTTGAATACTGTGTATAATTCTGGTCGCCACATCTCAAAAAAGATATAGTTGCTATGGAGAAGGTACAGAGAAGGGCAACCAAAATGATAAAGGGGATGGAACAGCTTCCCTATGAGGAAAGGCTGAAGAGGATAGGGCTGTTCAGCTTGGAGAAGAGACGGCTGAGGGGGGATATGATAGAGTTCTTTAAGATCATGAGAGGTCTTGAACGAGTAGATGTGACTCGGTTATTTTCACTTTCGAATAATAGAAGAACTAGGGGGCATTCCATGAAGTTAGCAAGTAGCACATTTAAGACTAATTGGAGAAAATTCTTTTTCACTCAGCGCACAATAAAGCTTTGGAATTTGTTGCCAGAGGATGTGGTTAGTGCAGTTAGTGTAGCTGGGTTCAAAAAAGGTTTGGATAAGTTCTTGGAGGAGAAGTCCATTAATGGATATTAATCAATTTTACTTAGAGAATAGCCATTGCTATTACTGGTATCGGTAGCATAGAATCTCCTTAGTGTTTGGGTACTTGGCTGGTTCTTATAGCCTGGCTGACCACTGTTGGAAACAGGATGCTAGGCTTGATGGACCCTTGGTCTGACCCAGCATGGCAATTTCTTATGTTCTTATGTAATACATTGAAATTGTCGGCTCAGTGTACTGTGGTGGTCAAAAAGGCAAACAGAATGTTAGGAATTATTAAGAAGGGAATGGTGAATAAAACAGTGGATGTCATAATGCCTCTGTATCGCTCCATGCTGAGACCACACCTTGAATACTGTGTACAATTCTGGTCGCCACATCTCAGAAAAGATATAGTTGCACGGGAGAAAGTATAGAGAAGGGCAACCAAAATGGTAAGGGGCATGGAACAATTCCACTATGAGGAAAGGCTAAAGAGGTTAGGGTTGTTCAGTTTGGAGAAGAGATGACTGAGGGGGGATATGATAGAGATCCAAAAATCATGAAAGTTCTTGAACAGGTTAATGTAAATTGGTTATTTAATCTCTTAGATAATAAAAGGACTAGGAAGCACCCCATGAAGTTAGCAAGTAGCTTATTTAAAACAAATTAAAAAAATTCTTTTTCACTCAGTGCATCGTTAAGTTCTGGAATTCATTGCCAGAGGATGTGGTTACAGCAGTTAGTGTAACTGGGTTTAAAAAGGTTTGGATAAGTTCCTAGAGGAAAAATCCATAAACTGCAATTAATTAATAAGCAATAGTAGCTTGAGATTTATTTGATGTTTGGGTACTTGCCAGGTACTTGTGACTTGGATTGGCCACTTTTGGAGACAAGATGCTGGGTTTGATGGACTCTGGGACTGACCCAGTATGGCATATCTTATGTTCTGACAATCACTCAACCAATCACGTTAACCTCAGGAATTTACAAAATCGGACCATTGGTAAATCTATCGACTAATACCTTATGAGTACCAAAAAGTCCAGCATTCATATACTCAATTATCAGCAAACCTGTAGTGGATATTAATGACCTTCATAATAGACTTCATCGTATAGTTTTCAAGTATGGCTTTAGAACTCAGCCTTATATTTAATCATCGGGCACTGAGTTTTCATGTTTTTAAATTTATTAAATTGAGCCACTGCCCCATTCATGTGAATAGCAGTACTTTGTGCATATACTCTTGAATTAGTTGGAAAACTTCATCTCATCTCGATTACACGTATCTTGTATGTCTTGTTAATAGAAGCCTTCGATTGCAAAGCAACCATGCCCGACACGGGACCGTGTTTCGGATTAACGATCTTTTTTCAAGGGCTTAAATCACATGAATGGGACACTGGCTCAATTTAATAAATTTAAAAACATGAAACCTCAGTGATCGATTATTAAATATAAGGCTGAGTTCTAAAGTTGCACTTGAAAACTATACGATGAAGCCTATTATGAAGGTCAATGATATCCACTACAGGTTTGTTGATAATTGAGTATATGAATGCTGGACTTTTTGGTACTCATAAGATATTATATCTTATGTTCTTACATGCCTTCACATCCATGGGGGAAGCACTCTCAGCAGCTATCGGTTCATCAGAAAATAGGTTCAGGAGCTTCAGTAGCTGGCATAAAACCAAGTTCTCCATAGCAGGTAATATCATTGGAGGAACAGCCGAGTGGTTAAAGCACTAGCCTGATAAACCACCCAGAGTTCAAATCCCCCCCCCCCCCCCCACTCCTTATGAGTTTAAGCAAGACACTATGTCCTCTAGTGCCTCATGTACAAGCTTAGGTTATGACAGAGAAAAATTTACAGTACCTGAATGTAATCCATGCTGAATTGTCTGAAAGGCAGGATATAAATAAATACATTGGGGCCGATGCAAAAAAAAAAGTGCAGGAAGCGGGTGCTGAAAAGTCAGCGCCTGCTTTCTTAACACTTGCATGGCGCCATGCTATATTATAATTAGGGGTTTGCGGCGGTCTGCCAGTTATCAACACCAACACCGATAAACTTGGCGTTGGTCTTCTTAATGCGGCTGGCTGAGGTTTTTTTTTTTTTTAAACTTTTAAAAGAAGTACAGAAAAGCAATTTTTTTCAGCTTTTTCTGTACTTCTTTTCAATGCGCTCAGCTATTAACGCCTGCTCCAGGAAGGCGTTAATAGTTGAGCGATAGATATGCGTCTGAGACGCACATTTATTTTTTTGCATTCGGAGTCAATGAGTAATAGCCTCATTCACATGCATTTGCATGTGATGAGAGCTATCCCATTCACTCCAGGTCGGACAAGTGTTAAATACGCGTTTATCCCCCTATTGAATTAGGGGGTGGATTAGCGCCTATTTAACCCGCGTCTGACTGCGCTTGGCTGAGCGCACTGTATTGCATCGGCCCCATTGTGTATGAAAGCAATGTTATTTAAGAGATATTGTATAGTGCCCTTAAGTTACATAGGGCTTTACATTAGCAAGAAGCCAGTATATATAGACAGACAGCACAGATCTTCATGCATGTACAGAAGTAGGAAAACTTTGCCTATAGAGATACAGGAATGCGCGCACACAGCTGTATAATGAAGTTCTGGTCAGGCTCGCTGTAGTTCTGTAGTGGCATTGTGTGCTGTTCTCACTGCTTTCCACCAGAGGGCACCATCCTCTTCCTTGTCCATAACAATGCTTGGACCTGCACCAGGAGAAATTGTAGATGGACTCTGGAGTTTTATAGATAAGTGTTTTCACATTTAAAAACTCACTTTATGACTAATGCACAGCAGTGGTATCGCCAGCATTCAGACTGAAGTTCTGTCATCAATTATCAGTTTAAAACTTGCACCAGTTCAGCTCTCTCTCTCTGTGATAAAGTCTGGAGTGCAACACGGGTATATGTTCCTCTTAATGGGGAAGGCCACAGCATTTGGAGCCCGCAGTCTCTGGGAGACCAGTGCAACATTATTGTTTTCATAAGAGGCAGGGCTCCTGGTCATAGGAGTCAACTTTTTAAAATAATTGGGGGTGCTAAACTCAACACAAATCACCCCTCCCTGGACACAATAAGGGAGTTGTCTTAATATTGGGGGTGCTCAAGCAACCCCTGCACCCTTGGAGCGGACTCCTATGCACCTGGTGTCACAGAGCAGGGCAGTGCATATTGTCACAGTGGAGGGCAGTGCACATGGTGTCACAGGTGAGGGCAGTGCTTGTGGTATCACAGAGCAGGGCAGTGCATGCTGTCTTAGAGTAGGGTGGTGCCCATGGTGTCACAAAGGAGGGCAGTGCTCGTGGTATCATAGACCAGGGCGGTGCCCATGATGTCACATAGAAGGGCAGTGCATGCTGTCACAGAGGAGAATGGTGCCCATGGTGTCACAGAGCAGGGCAGTGCATGCTGTATCACAGAGCAGGGCAGTGCTTGTGGTGTCACTGAGCAGGGCAGTGCATACTGTCACAGAGCAGGGTGGTGCTCATGGTGTCACAGAGCAGGGCAGTGCATACTGTCACAGAGCAGGGTGGTGCCCATGGTGTCACTGAGCAGGGCAGTGCATACTGACTTAGAGTAGGATGGTGCCCATGGTCAGGGAGCAGGGCATTGTAGTTGTTGTAGCAATCAGTGTGCCTTTCTGGGCAATGTCTGCTTCCTCCTGTTACTAGGAGAATTTTCTGACTAATAAGTCTAGAATGATTTGAATCCCTGCATCCAAAGCAAGAGAACCGACTATTAAAGTGTGAGTCACTGCCATGCAGGATCAGGAAGGCTGGGAAGGAGCTGAGCAGTGAGGCGAGGGATGGGGACTTGCAGATTTGCTGTGTGTGGCTTCCCTGTATCTGCTGGGAGGGCAGGTGTGTGATGGAAAGAAGCTAGCTGGGCAGGGAGAGGCCGGCGGTTCCCTGGTGCACTTCTGCGGGGAAGAAACTGGCAGTGGGAGGGCTGTGGCTTTTCCAAGTTTAACCATTACAGGGCCGGTGCCAAATTCTGAAGGCAGATAGAATTGTGGGCTTTCTTTTCTTGCTGCTATGGGTATGAAGTGTGTCCGTCATCTCGCCACGATCTGTCTCTCTTCCAGGACTGCTGCTCTTCTCACTGTACGTTACTGGCTGTGTACTGTGCTGTGTATATATATCTGTCACTGGCCATAGGTGCAGCTTCCCATAGCCACTGCCAGTCTGGGGCATATCCTGGCTCTCCTACACATTCATCGTGGACAGCATGAAAAGCAGAGAGGCTATGAGCTCACCAGGACAGGTTCAGGAAGACTCGCTGTAAGGGAAGGGTCACTATTGGTCACTCTGAGAGAAACAAGGGCATCTCCCCCCCCTCCCCCAACACACACACACACACACACACACACACACACACACACAGAGTATGGAAATATAGAAACGTGACGGCAGAAAAAGACCATTGCAGCCTGTCCAGTCTGCTCATCCACACAACAGCTCAGCTCTACAACCCCTACCACACCATCCGAGATCCTGGATATATCCCAGGCTTTCTTGAATTCACATACTGTCCTTATCTCCACCACCTCCACTGGGAGGCTGTTCCACACATCCACCGCCCTCCCTATAAAGAAATACTTCCTTAGATTACTTCTGACACTACCATCTTTCACCCTCATCCCATGACCCCTTGTTCCAGTCTTGCCTCCTGTACATGGAAACCTTTGAGATATTTGAATGTCTCTATCATATCTCCCCCTATCTCACCTTTCCTCTGGGGTGTACATATTCAGATCTTTAAGTCTATCCCCATATGCTTTAGAACGAAGACCACTGACCATTTTAGTAGCCACCCTCTGGATCGACTCCATCCTGTTTATATCCTTTTGAGGGTGCGGTCTCCAGAATTGTACCACAGTATTCCCAGTGAGGTCTCGCCAGGGACCTATACAGGAGCAATATCCCCTGCCTTTTTCTGCTGACCATTCCTCTCCCTATGCAGCCAAGCATCTTTCTGGCTTTTACTATCGCTTTATCCACCTGTTTGGCCACCTTAAGATCATCAAATAGGATCCCCAGATCCTGCTCTTGGTTCATGCTTAGAAGAATTCGCCTCATAGGATACTGACTTCCTTGGGGTTTTGTAGCCCAATGCATGACTGCATTGTTTAGCATTAAATTTTATCTGCCAGACTCTAGACCAGGGCTTCCCAAACATGTGCTGGAGACCCCACTGCCAGTCATGTTCTCAGGGGATCCATAATGAGTATGCGTGAGAGAAATTTGCACATACTGCATTTACACGGAGTCTCCATGGCATTCAAATTTCTCTCATGCATATTCATTATGGATCTGCTGAAAACCCCACTGCTTGTGAGGTCCCCAGGTCAGGTTTGGGGATCCCTGCTCTAGACCCTTCTTCAAGCTTCTTTAGATCCCTCCTCATGTTTTCCACCCCTACACTGTTGTGCATTTTGGTAGATCCTGCCAGATGAATCTGACCAATTTCTTTGATTGGGTGACTAGAGAGTTGGATCAGGGGAGAGCACTAGACGTAGTGGGGTAGATTTTATAATTTTGCGCGAGCGCGTACTTTTGTTTGCGCACCAGGCGTGAACAAAAGTACACTGGATTTTATAAGATACGCGCGTATCTTATAAAATCCAGGGTCGGCGCCCGCAAGGGGGTGCACATTTGTGCAACCTGCGTGCGCCGAGCCCAGCGCACGCTGCCTGTTCCCTCCGAGGCCGCTCCGATTTCCGAGCGGCCACGGAGGGAACTTTTCTTCGCCCTCCCTTCCCCTACCTAACCCTCCCCCCGGCCCTATCTAAACTCCCCCCCCTTACCTTTGTTGGCAGATTTACGCCTGCTGAAAGCAGACGTAAATCTGCGCGTGCCAGCGGGCTGCTGGCGCGCCATCACCCGACCCAGGGGCTGGTCCGGAGGCCTCGACCACGCCCCCGGGCCCGCCCCCGAAACGCCGCGTCATTTAGGGAACGCCCCCGACACGCCCCTTTTATGAAGCCCCGGGACTTACGCGCGCCCCGGGGCTCTGCGCACGCCGGCGGCCTATGCAAAATAGGCCGCCGGATTTACGCGCTGGGCATTTAAAATCCGGCCCAGTGTACTTGGATTTCAGTAAGGCCTTTGTCGTGATTCTGCACAGGAGGCTTATAAATAAATTGTGCACCCTTGGTATGGATCCTAGAGTGACTGACTGGGTTAGAAACTGGCTGAGTGGGAGGCGACAAAGGGAAGTGGTAAATGGAGTTCACTCCGAGGAGGGGTTTCCTCGGGGATAAGCCTCTGTTTGGGTTCTCTTTAATATTTTACCTAAATAGTATTGTGGAAAATCGATCAGGAAAGCTCTATCTTTTTGCAGACGAAAGAAAAAAATCTACCCCAGGATGGACCCTCTGGAAGGGTAAGGCATTTGGTTTGCAAAAATCCAAGGGAGCAGTACAGTGAAGAGGGTGAACAAGAGCAGGAGCTGGGGGTGATCGTAGCGACGGTAAAGCCAGAAAGATGCCTGGCTGCACAGGGAGAGGGGAGGAATGGTCAGCAGGCATATCGCACCTGTACAAGTCCCTGGCGAGACGTCCTGTGCAGTGCAGTGCACAGCAAACATTTTCTTTTCAGTTCAGCTTTTCATTCCTGAGTTCTTTAAAATCGGAGTTTTGATGTGTTTAATGTTCATTTTGATTTCTTTGTTTGCTAAAACAAAATAAAGCACAAAAACAGAACAGTGAACTGAAGCAGGGCCCCCCTGGCTGCCCCTCCCCCCCTTCCATGGACTGAGCGATTCTCCCCTCTCCCGCCCCTGCCTGCTCCTGCTGGCTCTGAGCCTGATGCCAACGGATCATGGCCAAAAATCAACATGGTGCCAGCCTCCGGGTTGGCCGCTGCCATCGAGCAACTGGGAGCCGGCGGGCAGTACTGACTGGGGATCGCTCCTGTCTCTTTCTACATTGAAGACCCCGTGTGAGGGGTAACTGAAGGCTGGGTGGCCCCATATAAAACAAAAAGTGAAAATTTTCCTATATTTGCAGCTTACGTTAATTTCTGTTCATTCCATTCGTAGAAAACCAATAAAAATGCATTTATTTAATTTTTTTAAGTTAAAAAAATGTATATCCTGTTGCGGCCCCGGTCGCGGCGCTCGCGACCGGGACCTTACCTCGATCTTCCGGGTTTGGGACTCGGGCTCGCTGCAGGAGTCCGCCGGGTCCCGGGCCTGTTCTTCGGCGGCGTTTCCACGGGGGCGATGCCGCCGGGACGCCAAAGTCAGCCGCCCTCCTCCTAGGCGCGCGCAAAGAGCCTGAACTTGTAGGCCCTTTCCCGCCACTCGATGCTCCGCCCGCCTCAGTGACGACAGACGCCGGCGGGTATGTAAGGCCGGCGCCTGCTTCGGTTAGACGCCTTGCAACGAGGTTACCTTGGGGTTCCTAGTTGCTGTGTGCCTCGGAGTTCACTAACGTCTGTTAGTATCTCGCTTCAGTTCCAGCCTGGTTCCTGCCTCAGTACCCTGCTTCCGTTCCAGCCTGGTGCTAGCCTTAGTACCTTGCTTCAGCATCAGCCAGGTCCCTGTCTTGGTATCCTGCTTCAGTTCCAGCCTGGTGTCTGCCTTGATCCCGGATCATCATCTCTGTGTCCCCACTCGCCTAAGCCCTATGACCTACTCCTTCACCTGGTCCAGTGTCCGCCTCCCGGCCTGCACCTCTCTCCACGGAGACAGTGGTCCACCTTTCCCAGTCTCCGCCAGGCCGGCCCAAGAGTCCACTAAACACTCACAACATATCCCAGACCTTCCAATGTTCATGGCAGGATACAATCGAAGATAAGCAAGATTTGAAGAATTGATTGTCCAACTAACTGGTCAACGAAAGAGACTCAATCCTGCTGTGCGCAGCTCAGAAGCCCGCGCCTCCAGAAGGATGCAAGCGCGTCCCGTCGCCCCAGCGCGCAGCCACTAAAATGCTCCATCCTCTTCCTCATAAAGCACATGGGGAGAGACCGAAAGAGCTCAGTGTGCATAGTGGGCGGGAGAGGAGGGAAAGGGGCGATTTAAGGTTTCCGTGCACTGGACGACGGGAGAAAGGAGGCTCAGGAACGAGGGTGCAGGGGAGCAGACTCAGGAGCAATCTTAGGAGACGCAGAGGATGGTGGACGCATGGAACAGCCTCCCAGTGGCAAGGGCAGTGTCTGGATTGAATTTAGCATGGGAGAAGCACAGGGATCCCGGAGGGAGGGGAGGGAGATGTGGATGGTCTGTGTGCTCTTTACCTGCTCTCCTCTTCTATTTCTATTTTTCAGGTCAGGACAAAAAATACTTTTTCTTTTCTTTTTGGCTGAATATTTTTTTTTTCAACTAAAGAGAAGGAAATACCTATAGTACCTGAATGTGATTCACTTTGAAGTGCCTGAAAGGTGAAATCTACATCAAATCAAATAACTAAAATAAAAATAAATATCTACCCTGCAGAGGGAGAACAGAAATGGGGTGAATGAATCCTAGCGAAACTGAAATGCGTTCACTCATCTTTGCTACATCAGTCTGGCAGCTGCTCCGTTGCAGCGAGGAATTGCAAATTCTTGCACAAGGATCAGATCTGGAACCCCAGCCTGCAGGTTCTCAGAAGGAGCTCTAGCACCAGATCTGGAACCCCAGCCTGCAGGTTCTCAGAAGGAGCTCTAGCACCAGATCTGGAACCCCAGCCTGCAGGTTCTCAGAAGGAGCTCTAGCACATGCCCTCGGCCGAGGGCTCCCTGTGAATGTCTGGGGCTAAAGCAAGTTGTGAGGGGACATCAGATATGGGGCTTGAATGAAGCCTCATGCCAACATAGCCCAAAGGAAGGGAAAAAGTCACATCTGTGCCGAGTTAATAGAATAAAACGGTCTCAGCAACCATCGATGTGTTCACCTTTACGTCTACATAAAATATGTAAAAATAGATTTTTCTAAAATGTTTTTATTCATATTCAGCAGAATAGAAGTAAATAAATAAATACAAGTAAATAAGAAAAGATCTGTAACAAACTTCATAATAATTATACATTTCAACTTTCACTTCACCAATAAGTAAATAAATGTCATAATTTTTATAACAAATTATCCAAACAAGAATTTTTCAAAAAGATTGGCAGGAAGATCAACTTTTAACTGTAAAAATAAAAAAGGAAACTTAATTAAAACTAAAAATCTCAGAATGCAATCTTCATTTCATGGAGGCGGATGGTGGAAAATTCCGCTCATTCCAGACAATAAAGGTGATTCTGTCCCATAGTCTTAGAGGTTAAGAAATACCTCAGAATACCTCAGATAAGCACAGAGGTACCTTAGCTGTGGGGAGTGAGGGTAAAGCCTGGGATAAGCACAGAGGATCCTTAGCTGTGGGGAGTGAGGGTAAAGCCTGGGATAAGCACAGAGGATCCTTAGCTGTGGGGGAGTGAGGGGTAAAGCCTGGGATAAGCACAGAGGATCCTTAGCTGTGGGGAGTGAGGGTAAAGCCTGGGATAAGCACAGAGGATCCTTAGCTGTGGGGGAGTGAGGGGTAAAGCCTGGGATAAACACAGAGGATCCTTAGCTGTGGGGAGTGAGGGTAAAGCCTGGGATAAGCACAGAGGATCCTTAGCTGTGGGGGAGAGAGGGGTAAAGCCTGGGATAAGCACAGAGGATCCTTAGCTGTGGGGATTGAGAGGTAAAGCCTGGGATAAGCACAGAGGATCCTTAGCTGTGGGGGAGTGAGGAGTAAAGCCTGGGATAAGAACATAACAAATTGCCATGCTGGGTCAGACCAAAGGTCCATCAAGCCCAGCATCCTGTTTCCAACAGAGGCCAAACCAGGCCACAAGAACCTGGCAATTACCCAAACACTAAGAAGATCCCATGCCACTGATGCAATTAATAGCAGTGGCTATTCCCTAAGTAAATTTGATTAATAGCCGTTAATGGACTTCTCCTCCAAGAACTTATCCAAACCTTTTTTGAACCCAGCTACACTAACTGCACTAACCACATCCTCTGGCAACAAATTCCAGAGCTTATTGTGCGCTGAGTGAAAAATAATTTTCTCCGATTAGTCTTAAATGTGCTACTTGCTAACTCCTTGGAATGCCCCTAGTCCTTCTATTATTAGAAAGTGTAAATACCCGATTCACATCTACTCGTTCAAGACCTCTCATGATCTTAAAGATCTCTATCATATCCCCCCTCAGCCGTCTCTTCTCCAAGCTAAACAGCCCTAACCTCTTCAGCCTTTCCTCATAGGGGAGCTGTTCCATCCCCTTTATCATTTTGTTTGCCCTTCTTTGTACCTTCTCCATCACAACTGTATCTTTTTTGAGATGTGGCGACCAGAATTGTACACAGTATTCAAGGTGCGGTCTCACCATGGAGCGATATAGAGGCATTATGATATTTTCCCTTTTATTAACCATTCCCTTCCTAATAATTCCTAACATTCTGTTTGCTTTTTTGACTGTTGCAGCACACTGAGCCGTCGATTTCAAAGTATTCTCCACTATGATGCCTAGGTCTTTTTCCTGGGCGGTAGCTCCTAATATGGAACTTAACATTGTGTAACTACAGCAAGGGTTATTTTTCCCTATATGCAACAACTTGCACTTGTCCACATTAAATTTCATCTTCCATTTGGATGCCCAATCTTCCAGTCTTGCAAGGTCCTCCTGTAATGTATCACAATCCGCTTGCGATTTAACTACTCTGAATAATTTTGTATCATCCGCAAATTTGATAACCTCACTCGTCGTATTCCTTTCCAGATCATTTATATATATATTGAAAAGCACCGGTCCAAGTACAGATCCCTGAGGCACTCCACTGTTTACCCTTTTCCACTGAGAAAATTGACCATTTAATCCTACTTTCTGTTTCCTGTCTTTTAACCAGTTTGTAATCCACGAAAAGACATCACCTCCTATCCCATGACTTTTTAGTTTTCTTAGAAGACTCTCATGAGGGACTTTGTCAAACGCCTTATGAAAATCCAAATACACTATATCTACCGGTTCACCTTTATCCACATGTTTATTAACCCCTTCATAAAAATGAAGCAGATTTGTTAGGCAAGACTTCCCTTGGGTAAATCCATGTTGACTGTGTTCCATTAAACCATGTCTTTCTATATGCTCTACAATTTTGATTTTGAGAATAGTTTCCCCTATTTTTCCCGGCACTGAAGTCAGGCTCACTTGTCTATAGTTATCCAGATCGCCCCTGGAGGCTTTTTTAAATATTAGGGTTACATTGGCCACCCTCCAGTCTTCAGGTACAATGGATGATTTTAATGATAGGTTGCAAATTGTAACTAATAGATCAGAAATTTCATTTTTTAGTTCCTTCAGTACCCTAGGATGCATACCATCTGGTCCAGGTGATTTGCTACTCTTTAGTTTGTTGATCTGGCCTACTACATCTTCCAAGTTCACAGTGATTTCGTTCAGTTCGTCTGACTCATCACCCCTGAAAACCATCTCTGGAACTGGTATCTCTCCAACATCCTCATTAGTAAACACGGAAGCAAAGAATTCATTTAGTCTTTCTGCAATGACCTTATCTTCCCTAAGAGCCCCTTTAACCCCTCTGTCATCTAATGGTCCAACCGACTCCCTCACAGGTTTCTTGCTTCGGATATATTTAAAAAAGTTTTATTATGAGTTTTTGCCTCTATGGCCAACTTCAATTCAAATTCTCTCTTCGCCTGTCTTATCAAAGTTTTACACTTAACTTGACAATGCTTATGCTTTATCCTATTTTCTTCAGATGGATCCTTCTTCCAATTTTTGAAGGATGTTTTTTTGGCTAAAATAGCCTCTTTCACCTCACCTTTTAACCATGATGGTGATTGTTTTGCCGTCCTTCCACCTTTCTTAATGCGAGGAATACATATGGACTGCGCCTCTAAGATTGTATTTTTAAACAATGTCCATGCCTGTTGAACACTTTTAATCTTTGCAGCTGCACCTTTCAGTTTTTTTCTAACTATTTTCCTTATTTTATCAAAGTTTCCCTTTTGAAGGTTTAGTATTAGAGCTGTAGATTTACTTATTGTCCCCCTTCAAGTTATTAGTTTAAATTTGATCATGTTATGATCACTGTTGCCAAGTGGCCCCACGACCGTTACCTCTCTCACCAAACCCTGCGTTCCACTAAGAATTAAATCTAAAATAGCTCCCTCTCTTGTTGGTTCCTGAACCAATTGCTCCATGAAGCAGTCATTTATTACATCCAGGAACTTTATGTCTTTAGCAAGTCCTGATGTTACATTTACCCAGTCAATATTGGGGTAATTGAAATCTCCCATTATTATTGCACTGCCAAATTGGTTAGCTTCCCTGATTTCTCTAAGCATTTCATCATCTGTCTGACCATTTTGTCCAGGTGGACGGTAGTATACTCCTATCATTATACTCTTACCCAATACACAAGGGATTTCTACCCTTATAGATTCTACTGAGCATTTAGTGTCTTGTATGATCTTTATCCTGTTGGACTCTATACCCTCCCGGACATAAAGTGCCACACCCCCACCAAGTTGATCCTCCCTATCATTGCGATATAATTTGTACCCTGATATAGCACTGTCCCATTGGTTATCCTCCTTCCACCAAGTCTCCGTGATGCCAATTATGTCAATCTCATCATTTGCTGCTATACACTCCAACTCTCTCATCTTATTTCTTAGACTTCTGGCATTGGCATACAGACATTTCAAATTGTGTTTTTTGTTTGTATTAACAACCTGCTTTTCAGTTGTTAGGGATAATTTGGAAATCATTAGCTTCGGTGATTTTTTACATATAGGCACATGGACTATGTTTGCTTTTAATGGAAACTCTCTGTTGGGATGCCCTAACTCTCCTGTTTCATTAGTATCCTCCAAGGATACATTTCTCCGAACCATGCACTGCGGAGTGACTGTCGGCTTTCCCCCTTGTTCTAGTTTAAAAGCTGCTCTATCTCCTTTTTGAAAGTTAATGCCAGCAGCTTGGTTCCACTCTGGTTAAGGTGGAGCCCATCCTTTTGGAAAAGTCTCCTCTTTCCCCAAAGGTTTCCCCAGTTCCTAATAAAGCTGAATCCCTCTTCCCTACACCATCGTCTCATCCACGCATTGAAATTCTGGAGCTCTGCCTGTTCCACGTGCAGGGGACCTGCACGTGGAACAGGAAGCATTTCAGAGAATGCCACCCTAGAGGTTCTGGATTTCAGCTTCCTACCTAAAATCCTAAATTTGGCTTCCAGGACCTCTCTCCCACATTTTCCTATGTCGTTGGTGCCCACATGATAAGAACAGATGACCCTTAGCTGTGGGGGAGTGAGGGGTAAAGCCTGGGATAAGCACAGAGGATCCTTAGCTGTGGTGGAGTGAGGGGTAAAGCTTGGAATAAGCACAGAGGATCCTTAGCTGTGGGGGAGTGAGGGGTAAAGCTTGGAATAAGCACAGAGGATCCTTAGCTGTGGGGGAGTGAGGGGTAAAGCCTGGGATAAGCACAGAGGATCCTTAGCTGTAGGGGAGTGAGGGGTAAAGCCTGGGATAAGCACAGAGGATCCTTAGCTGTGGGGGAGTGAGGGGTAAAGCCTGGGATAAGTACAGAGAATCCTTAGCTGTGGGGGAGTGAGGGGTAAAGCCTGGGATAAGCACAGAGGATCCTTAGCTGTGGGGGGAGTGAGGGACAAAGCTTGAATTGAGCACAGAAGATACTTAATTGTGGGGGAGGAGAGAGATGCCTTGGATAAGCACAGAGGATCCTTAGCTGTGGGGGAGTGAGAGGTAAAGCCTGGGATAAGCACAGAGGATCCTTAGCTGTGGGGGAGTGAGGGGTAAAGCCTGGGATAAGCACAGAGGATCCTTAGTTGAGGGAGAGTGAAGGGTAAAGCCTGGGATGAGCACAGAGGACACTGAACTGTGGGGAAGGGAAGGTTAAAAGTCTGGGATAAGCACAGAGGATCATTAGCTGAGGGGGAGTGAGGGTAAAGCCTTGGATAAGCACAGAGGATCCTTAGCTGTAGGTGAAGGAGGGGTAAAGCCTGGGATAAACACAGAGGATCATTAGTTATGGGCGGCGTGAGGGGTAAAGCCTGGGATAAGCAGAGCAGATCCTTAGCTGTGGGGGAATGAGGGGTAAAGCCTGGGATAAGCACAGAGGATCGTTAGCTCTGGGGAGTGAGGGATAAAGCCTGGGATAAGCACAGAGGATTTTAGCTGTGGGGAGTGAGGGCTAAAGCCTGGGATAAGCACAGAGGATCCTTAGCTGTGGGGGAGTAAGAGATAAAGCCTGGGATAAGCACAGAGGATCCTTAGCTGTGGGGGAGTGAGGGGTAAAGCCTGGGATAAGCACAGAGGATCCTTAGCTGTGGGGGAGTGAGGGGTAAAGCCTGGGATAAGCACAGAGGATCCTTAGCTGTGGGGGAGTGAGGGGTAAAGCCTGGGATAAGCACAAAAGATCCTTAGCTGTGGGGGAGAGAGGGTAAAGCCTGGGAATGATGAGTATGTGATATTAAAATAGAAATGATGATTGGAATGATAGGATGGGCTGTGCACTCACTGTCTGTTGTCATTAGAGATGACATGAAAAGATGCATAACCTGCCTTTAATTCAAACTTTATTGAACTGATCTTCCTGACCTTACTAAACCAGGCAAATTATGGTAGAGTTCCCATATCAGTATGATTAGTGCATTTTTATGATCAATGTAGGAAAGAGGAAAGTAAATATGTGGTTGTTCTAAAAGGGAAATATCTTATTAGAATTATGTGTCCTCCATTCAGACAAAGCCACAATAAATGGTAAAATCAATTAGTTTATAATTCATTAAAATTAAACCAGCCTTGCCTGAGTAGTCATAGCAGACAGCGTGCCTTCCCCAGACTTGCATGTCTCACTGGCAGTGCCAGTCTGCCCCCTGAAACTGGATAACAGTGGGCTCTTTGATGAAAAGACATCCACTTTCCCCAGTGTTACCCCTACATAATGCTTTTTCTGCATTGGGGAATGAAGAAACCTCTGCAAATGATATTGAAGTGATCTCTAAAAGTGAAGTCACCCAGTGCATCCAGAAGCTCTTCTGCTGGGAGACTCGATCATCAGAGGAATCAATTTGGGAGCACATTTTGATGGTGACACATTAGTTAAATGCCTTCCAGGATCCTCGGCTAGTAGAAATGCAAACCAGATAGTCCCAAGTCATTGAAGAAGAAAGTAGGAACTTTGATGTCAGTGTTACCCAATGACCTCGATGGAAATGGTTATCCATGAAGTACAAAAAGATTTCCAAAAATCTAGAAAAGATGGTAAGACACAGTGCAAAGTCTACTGCCTTTTTGGAAATATTATCTGTTTATGGAAAGGGAAATGAGAAGCTGTGCCATATAAATAACTTCAATTCCTGGCTCAAAATCTGGTGTACAGAAAGTGGTCTGGATACATTGGAGGCTGGGGTCATGTATGGAGCATAAAAGGTTATATGGTAAGGATGGCCTACATTTGTCTATAGCAGGAAGGAGTATGCTAAGTGAGAAATTCAGATCATATATTATTAGACATTTAAACTAAAGAATGGGGGTGGCAGGAGATGGTCAATGAAAGTGATATGTCACCCCCAAGCAATACAGGAAGTGGGAGAAGAAAATAACAAAATCAATCAGCCCAAAGAAAAGCATAAAAGGTGTCTAGAAAGTGCAACAAATCAAGGGAGAAAACTTGGAAAGCTCTGACTACAAATGCTCATAGTTTGGGCAAAAAATCCCAGACCTGCAGACCCTTTTGGTGGAGGCGGACTTGGACGTTGTTGTTGATATGGAGACCTGGTTCAGGGAGTCTTATGATTGGGATACGGCCATACCGGACTATAACTTGTTTAGGAAGGACAGAGAGGACAGAAAAGGGGGAGGAGTAGCTCTTTGTCAAAAACAATATCCAAGCATCTGAATTGCAAGGAATGTGGTGTAGAGAAGAAGCATTATGGGCCGTCCTAAAAAAAAAAGGATGATGGTGCATCCATTTTTACTGGAGTGGTTTACAGGCCTTTGACTCAAACGGAAGAACTAGACAGAGATCTGGTCGAAGACATCCAAAAGGGAAAGAAGGGAGAAATGTTGATTGTTGGAGATTTTAATCTTCCGAACATAGACTGGAGAATCCCTTCTGCGAAATCTACCAGAAGTAGAGAGATAATGGATGGCCCTGCAAGGGGCTCTGTGCAAACAAATGGTAATGGAACCCACGAGGGAGGGACCTAGTGCTCACTAACGGGGATAATGTCTCTAATGTCTGAGAGGGTGCCCACCTCAGCACCAGTGATCATCAAATGGTATGGTTTGATATCGCAAATAGGATACAGAGAAGTCACATGAAGACCCAAGTTTTGACTTTCAAAAATACGGACTTTGTTGAAATGGGGACGTACCCGGTAGCAGAACTGGAAGACTGGGAGAAAATGGGAGAGGTGGAATAACAGTGGCCAAACTAAAAGGAGCAATTACAAAGGCAACAAATCTATCTTTTAGAAAACTAAACAAAAGCAAGAGAAATAAGAAATCGATCTGGTTCTCAAAGGAGGTGGCTGACATAACAAAAGCAAAAAAAACAGTATTCAAGAATTATAAAGGATCCCACAAAGAGGAACACAGGGAAGAATATCTGGTAAAACTTAGGGAGACAAAGAAAGTGATCAAGAAAGCAAAAAGTCTGGCAGAAGAAAGGATTACCAAAGAGGTAAAGCAAGGTGACAAAACATTTTTCAGATACATCAGAAAAAGGATAAAGGTCTGAAGTGATATAGTGAAATTGAAAGGTGACCAGGATCAATGTGTGGAGAGAGATGAAGAAATGGTGGAAATATTAAACAATTACTTCAGTTTTGTGTTCACTAAAGACGACCCTAGAGAAGGACCGTCACTAATTAACAAGACTGTGGATGGGGGTGGAGTAGACGAAACTCCATTTACAGAAGAGAATGTATGGGAAGAGCTGGAGAAACTGAAAGTTAGCAAAGCCATGGGACTTAATGAGGTTCATCCCAGGATACTGAGGGAGCTCAGAGATGTGCTGATGGATCTGCTACGTGACCTGTTCAATAGATCCCTGGAAATGGGAGTGGTGCTGAGTAGAGATGTGAATCGTGTGATCGATCGTCTTAACGATCGATTTCGGCTGGGGGGGGAGGGAATCTTATCGTCGCGGTTTTGTTTTTTAAAATATCGTGTAAATCGTAAATTGGGGGAGGGCGGGAAAACCGGCACACTAAAACATCCCTAAAACCCACCCCGACCCTTTAAAATAAATCCCCCACCCTCCCGAACCCCCCCAAAATGCCTTAAATTACCTGGGGTCCAGAGGGAGGGTCCCGGTGTGATCTTTTACTCTCGGACCTCCGGTGCGTTGTAGAAACGGCGCCGGAGCTACCTTTGCCCTGTCATATGACAGCAGGGCAAAGGTAGCGCCGGCGCCATTTTGTTTTTTTGTCCCCCGACGTCAGGAGCGTAGGAGATCGCTCCTGGACCCCCGCTGGACCCCCAGGGACTTTTGGCCAGCTTGGGGGGGCCGTACAGCAAAACGATTCGAGTTTAGGAGGTCGTTCCCGGACCCCCGCTGGACTTTTGGCAAGCCTTGTGGGGGTCAGGAGGCCCCCCAAGCTGGCCAAAAGTCCCTGGGGGTCCAGCGGGGGTCTGGGAGCGATCTCCTGGACGCGTGACGTCGGGAGCTAGGAATCAAAATGGCGCCGGCGCTACCTTTGCCCTGTCACATGATAAGGGCAAAGGGCCACCAGCGCCATTTCTCTTCAAAGCAGCCGTGGGCAGAGAGTGGGACATCGCGCCGGGATCATCGCGCCGGGACCCCAGGTCATTTAAAACATTTTGGGGGGGTTCGGGAGGGTGGGGGTTTGTTTTAAAGGTTCGGGGTGGGTGTTAGGGTTTTTATGGTGTGCCGGTTTTCCCACCCCCTATTTAACGATACAATACAAATGCCCCTGACGATCAATCGTGGGCATTTGTATTGTATCGTGCACTCTAACGATTTTGGACGATTTTAAAATTATCTGACGATAATTTTAATCGTTCAAAAACGATTCACATCCCTAGTGCTGAGTGACTGGAGAAGAGCGGTGGTAGTCCCACTTCACGAGAGTGGTAGCAAGGAGGAGGCTGGAAACTACAGGCCGGTTAGCCTCACCTCAGTGGTAGGAAAATTAATGGAAACTCTGATGAAGGAAAGGATAGTGAATTATCTACAATCCGGTGGGATGCCCAATCCGAGACAGCATGGATTCACTAGGGGAAGGTCCTGGCAGATGAATCTAATTGATTTTTTTTGATTGGGTAACTAGAGAATTGGATCAGGGAAGAGCACTCGATGTGATTTACTTGGATTTTAATAAAGCTTTCGATACAGTCCAACATAGAAGACTCATGAATAAAATGAGAAGCTTGGGAATGAGCACCAAGGTGGTGGCCTGGATTACAAACTGGTTGACGGATTGAAGAGAGAACGGTGTTAATTGGAGTGTCGCAGGGATTGGTATTGGGACCGGTTCTGTTCTATATCTTTGTGAGCAAAGTTGTCTATTTGGGGATGATACTAATATCTGCAACAGAGTGGACATGCCAGAAGGAGTAGAGAGAATGAGATGTGATTTAAGGAAGCTTGGACAGTGGTCAAAGATATAGCAGCTGGGATTCAATGCTAAGAAGGGCAGAGTCATGCATCTGGGGTGTGGTAATCTGAAAGAATTGTATGCAATGGGGAGTGAAGGGCTGTTGTGCATGCAGCAGGAGAGAGACCTTGGGGTGATAATGTCAAGCAATCTGAAGATAGTGAAGCAATGTGACAAGGCAATAGCTAAAGCCAGAAGAATGCTGGGCTGCATTGAGAGAGGAATAGCCAGTAAGAAAAAGGAGGTGATAATCTTCCTTGGTGAGGCTTCACCTGGAGTACTGTGTTCAGTTCTGGAGCCCATATCTCAAAAGGAACAGAGACAAGATGGAGGCGGTCCAGAGAAAGGCAACAAAAATGGTGGGGGGTCTCCATTGAATGACTTATGAGGAGAGGTTGAAGGACCTAAATATGTATCCACTGGAGGAGAGGAGATGCAGGGGAGATATGATACAGACCTTCAGATACCTGAAAGGTTTTAATGATGCACAATCAATGACAAACCTTTTCCGCTGGAAAGAAATCAGTAGAACTAAGGGTTATGAAATGAAACTCCAGGGAGGACAACTCAGAACCAATGTCAGGAAATATTTCTTCACAGAAAGGGTGGTGGATGCCTGGAATGCACTTCCGGAGGAAGTGGTGAAGACAAAAACAGTGAAAGATTTCAAAGGAGCATGGGATAAACACTGTGGATCCCTAAAGGCTAGAGGATGGAAAGGAAGAAAAGAGAGCATGGGGATAACCTGCTGGTGAGGTGGTTATTACCCTTAACCAAGAAGCCTTCATACTGTTGATACAACTCCATTATTGCTCTCTGCTTCAATGGAAAAGGGGAATTAGATTCAGACAGCAACCAACAAGGACATTGAATTTTAGAGTCTGGGGAAGCAAATAAGCATGGGGGTAACTTGCTGATGTGGCAATAAATAAATAAATAAATAAACAAATAAATAAATAAATAAATTAGACAATTACTACCCTTAACCAATAAGCCTTTATGTTGTTGATGCAACTCCAACATTGCTTTCTGCTTCAATGGTAAAAGGTAATGGGGAATTGGACTCAAACAGCAACCAACAATGGCCCTGACATTGACAGTCTAGGAAACTGATAATTATAAAGGTGGCTTGTATGGCCAGCAGTTACTACCATAACCTTGCTGGGCAGACCTGATGGACCGTTTGGTCCTTTTTTGCCATCATTTCTATGTTTCTATGAATCCCTATAAGTACCATTTACTTACAGGCTCATGCACACCTGACACAGAGGGAAGGTTCACTAGAAACTGACAAAGAATCAGTCTGCTGGTTTAGTTCATTTGGCTTAAAGTATCCAGTCCATATATTCAGAAGGTTTCTTACATTAACAATTTAATAATGTTCCTTGCAGTAAATTTCAAAATGTGAATCCCTAATCAGCACATTTCATTCCTCCAAGTACATCCCCCACAGTGCCAGGGAGGGATTCCCCATCCTTTCCCTGCACCTCCTGTGGTGGGTGGAGACAGACAAAGGCTGTTCCTGCCCTCTTAGGTGCCCCTACCCCCAGGTGACCAGCAGCACCTCTGATCCCTGCAGCTTTGCTCTGGCAGTGCCGCTGGTACGGTAGCAGAGCTATTAAAAGGGACTTAACGTTAGTTAAAGGATACCCCGTCCTCATTCCTCATCAGGAATGGCAAGGCAGCCATTAAAAAAGAGCCAGGAAGGAAGAGTGCCAGCTGGCTGCAGATCGCTCCGTTCCCCTGTGCACCCTGCGGTTCCCAACGTATCTGATGACATGGAGTGTCTTTCTGCAGAGCTGAAGCCGGCCAGCCCCGGCAGTGGAGGTGCCTGCCAGTTCTCTGGGTCATGCCGTGGATGGCATACCTGAAGACAGAGCTCCCTCAGTGGGCACAGGTGTGCTGGCGGTGCCCCTGTGCAGAGATGGAGCACTTTTCCGGGTTCCGATGAAGCTCCATTTCCTGTTGCCCCTAGCCCTGTTGTCCTATGTTGTGAGCTGCCAGGCAGAGGTCAGAGAAAGAGAGAGTTGTGCTTTGCAACCTGAGCTAGAAGTGTTAGACCTTTGTGGGCAGGAGAGGGGGTTCAGCAGTTGGTATGAAAAAAAAAAGGGTATTTGGGGGTTTACCTATGTTTGCATTTCAGGTGTATCATTAGTAATGCATTGCATCGCCTGCAGATGTTGCCAGGGCTTCCTTTCTTACGTGTGTCTTGATGCTGTTATTTCCCATTTTGTTATATCTGTATTTCAATAAGATCAAGCTGTGATTGAAGTCTGGGCACCTTTTTGTTTGTTTGTTTTGCCTGTTTTCTATTGATGTCATGCCCTGAGCAGGTTCAGTGGGCTTTCTCGGCCTAATGCCAGATGTTGCTAGTATAGGCAGCTGCTTGGGTTTTCTCTGCCTAATTCCAGGTGTTGCTGGTATCATCAGCTCCGTGAACTTCCTAAGCCTTATTCCAGATGTTGCTGGTATCAGCAGCTCTGAGAACATCCTATGCCTAATTCCAGGTGTTACTGGTATCATCAGCTCTGAGAACTTCCTATGCCTAATTCCAGGTGTTACTGGTATCATCAGCTCCGAGAACTTCCTATGCCTAATTCCAGGTGTTGCTGGTATCATCAGCTCCGAGAACTTCCTATGCCTAATTCCAGGTGTTGCTGGTATCATCAGCTCCGAGAACTTCCTATGCCTAATTCCAGGTGTTGCTGGTATCATCAGCTCCGAGAACTTCCTATGCCTAATTCCAGGTGTTGCTGGTATCATCAGCTCCGTGAACTTCCTATGCCTAATTCCAGGTGTTGCTGGTATCATCAGCTCCGTGAACTTCCTATGCCTAATTCCAGGTGTTGCTGGTATCATCAGCTCAGAGAACTTCCTATGCCTAATTCCAGGTGTTACTGGTATCATCAGCTCCGAGAACATCCTATGCCTAATTCCAGGTGTTGCTGGTATCATCAGCTCCGAGAACTTCCTATGCCTAATTCCAGGTGTTGCTGGTATCATCAGCTCCGAGAACTTCCTATGCCTAATTCCAGGTGTTACTGGTATCATCATCTCCGAGAACTTCCTATGCCTAATTTCAGGTGTTTCTGGTATCATCAGCTCCGAGAACATCCTATGCCTAATTCCAGGTGTTACTGGTATCATCAGCTCCGAGAACTTCCTATGCTTAATTCCAGGTGTTACTGGTATCATCAGCTCTGAGAACTTCCTATGCCTTATTCCAGGTGTTACTGGTATCATCAGCTCCGAGAACATCCTATGCCTAATTCCAGGTGTTGCTGGTATCATCAGCTCCGAGAACTTCCTATGCCTAATTCCAGGTGTTGCTGGTATCATCAGCTCCGAGAACTTCCTATGCCTAATTCCAGGTGTTTCTGGTATCATCAGCTCCGAGAACATCCTATGCCTAATTCCAGGTGTTACTGGTATCATCAGCTCCGAGAACTTCCTATGCCTAATTCCAGGTGTTTCTGGTATCATCAGCTCCGAGAACATCCTATGCCTAATTCCAGGTGTTACTGGTATCATCAGCTCCGAGAACATCCTATGCCTAATTCCAGGTGTTACTGGTATCATCAGCTCCGAGAACATCCTATGCCTAATTCCAGGTGTTACTGGTATCATCAGCTCCGAGAACATCCTATGCCTAATTCCAGATGTTACTGGTATCATCAGCTCCGAGAACATCCTATGCCTAATTCCAGGTGTTACTGGTATCATCAGCTCCGAGAACATCCTATGCCTAATTCCAGGTGTTACTGGTATCATCAGCTCCGTGAACTTCCTATGCCTTATTCCAGGTGTTGCTGGTATCAGCAGCTTCCTGGGTTTCCACCACCTAAGTCTAAATGTTGGTGGCATTACCAGAATCACTCTCTATGTTTGGGAAGGGATAGTGAGCCTCATATATGTATGACATGTCAGCGTAAGGGGACAGTTCTAAGGTGGAGGGGGGGGGGAGGGGGATTGCTGAGATGAGGAGGAATTCTAAACTCAGGCTAACATCATTTTTATTCACCCAAAGTGGTGAATACATTTATTTTTCAGTCAAGTTTTATCTTGAAGCCAGAAATATCATCAGAGATATTTGAACAAGAGTTAGTACAATTCTAAAAAGTGTACAGATGTCAAGGACACTTTTGGTCTGGCAGACAATGTATTAAGTACAGAAAGAGAAATAAGCAAGGTTTCAGACAGTGTTGAAAGATAGACCGTGAAGCATTTACTTTTTTTTGACAGAAATTTTGCTAAGTCCCGTGTGGGGGAGAAGTGACACATGTCTCATAATACAAGAAGGAGGAAGCACCCGCTGACAGTGTCAGGTGCAGGTTTTCACACACATCGGTCCCAGGCTATTGTCTTATCAGCCCTTTCTAAGGCTGATGCAATATAAATGTGCTAAAAATGGGCATTGTATTGAGTGCCCATTTTCCTAATGTGCGCCCATCCACCTCTCCTGGGTGCGCAATGAAATATGCCAATGAACTGCCATGTTACAAAGGACCTGCTAGGGGAAATTGTGCGTCCCTAGCACATTCTTGGCAGTGGGTGCCCAGGAGACGTGGCTGTGTGAGGAACAGGAAAATGGACGCTCAATGCAAGCATCGTTTTATCCCACAGCAGCTAACTGACTGGCACAAATTACATGCACAGTATACACGGCCTGGAGCGTGAATATTTTGCATGTGCATTGTGCACCCAGAAAATGTTTTTTTTCTCAGGCATTTTTAATTTTGCACGTTGTTGCCTTCTGCGGTTCTTGCTGCTTAGTATCATGATGATACTAAATAGGAGGAACTACAGAAAAGCAATATTTCTGTAGTTCCTGTAGTTCCAGAGCGTGTCCACTCTGCAACAGAGTGGACACACCGGAAGGAGTGGAGAGAATGAGACGGGATTTACGGAAACTGGAAGAGTGGTCGAAGATATGGCAGCTGAGATTCAATGCCAAGAAGTGCAAAGTCATGAATATGGGGAGTGGAAATCCGAATGAACTGTATTCGATGGGGGGGGGGGGGGGGGGGGGGGGGGGGGGGGGGGGGGGGGAAGGCTGATGTGCAAAGAGCAGGAGAGAGACCTTGGGGTGATAGTGTCTAATGATCTGAAGTCGGCAAAACAATGCGACAAGGCGATAGCAAAAGCCAGAAGAATGCTGGGCTGCATAGAGAGAAGAATATCGAGTAAGAAAAGGGAAGTGATTATCCCCTTGTACAGGTCCTTGGTGAGGCCTCACCTGGAGTACTGTGTTCAGTTCTGGAGACCGTATCTACAAAGAGACAAGGACAAGATGGAAGCGGTACAGAGAAGGGCGACCAGGAAGGTGGAGGATCTTCATCGGATGACATACGAGGAGAGATTGAAGAATCTAAATATGTACACCCTGGAGGAAAGGAGGAGCAGGGGTGATATGATTCAGACTTTCAGATACTTGAAAAACTTTAATGATCCAAAGACAATGACAAACCTTTTCCATCAGAAAAAAATCAGCAGAAGCAGAGGTCACGAGCTGAGGCTCCAGGGAGGAAGACTAAGAACCAATGTCAGGAAGTATTTCTTCACGGAAAGGGTGGTGGATGCCTGGAATGCCCTTCCGGAGGAAGTGGTGAAGTCTAAAACTGTGAAAGACTTCAAAGGGGCGTGGGATAAACACTGTGGATCCATCAAGTCTAGAGGGTGTGAATAAAGAGGAGGCAGCAAAACACTGCACGGAGCGGCAGTAGCCACAGAGGCATTCACGGAGCGTGATGCCAGTGGTTGGAGTTCCACCTTCACGGAGCGGAAGGATGGAGGGCTGCCATCTCAAAAAAAAAAACCAACAACAAAAACAAAAAACAGGGGAGGGTAAGAGTATGGGGCAGGGGTGTGGCCTGCTTGTTACAGCGGTTGCTGCCCCTAATTGAGCTGGATGTTCACTTGGATGCAGATACGGCGCTGCTCTCTGCATTGGTGGTGGGGTGGAGGGGAATTAGGGCTGGAGGGTACTGGAAGCCAATAGTAACAGGTGGGAGAGAGAAAAAGGGGAAAAAAATGGATAAAGTGCGTAGCTTGCTGGGCAGATTGGATGGGCCATTTGGTCTTCTTCTGCCGTCATTTCTATGTTTCTATATTTTTTTTTTTGCTTTTAAGTTGAGCCCTTGATGCACGGCAAGACTTTACGCTTTCTCTGGGGCAGGCAGGCGTAAAATTTTCCGTGTTAAAAGGTGCACGTCAGGCACACGCCGATTGCCTCAGAGGGTAATAGCTAATAGCCTCATCTACATAGCATTGCCGTGTGATGGGTGCTATTAGCTACGCGCTGGTTTGGAAGCGCATTTTGGACTCGCTTTTCCCATTACTGCATCAGGAGTTATTCTAGTGCGTCCAAAACGCGCGCCAAGCTGTGCACTAGGCTGAGCGCACTCTATCGCATCGGCCTCAGAGATCAGAACCTGATAAACCTGGGACTAGAAGTTCTATATGGATCATGATCTTCTGATCCATCTCTGGTCCTATCCTATGTTTCTCTGGATACTCAGAGATTTCCTGATAGGGGCCTCGGTAACCCAGCGATTTCCTGTTAAGGCACTAGGTGCTCAGATTTCCTGATAGGGGCTTCTGTACCTAGGGATCTCCTGGTAGGACACTGGGTGTTCATAGATTTCCTAATAAGACCTTAGGTATTCAGAGACTCCTGGTAGTGACCCGGGTACTTGGGGATCTCCTGATAAGGCACTGGGTACTCAGATTTCCTGGTAGGACCCCTGGTACCCAGAGATCTCCTGACAGGGCACTGCATTCTCAGAGATTTAGGGACCTGGGTAACCATGTATCTCCAGGTAGGGACCTGGATGCTCAAATTTCCTGATAGGGCTGCAGGTACCCAGGGAACTTCTGGTAGGATGGAGAAATGGAAGGCAGACAGGCATCCTCTCTGAAGGGATGGTGGTCCTTGATCAGCCCTGCCCAGCGTGACCCCTGACATCGGGCACCACTTCTCCCCCACATCCCACACACCTGATCCGGAGGAAGAGCACAGATGCCACCCCCTCAGTAATGGGCAGGAAGCAGAAAGGCGCCCGTGTCCCTTTAAATCCTGCAGCATGTGGGCAGCTGATCAGAGCTGTGTGGCGCAGCTGCTCTGTGACAGGTGGCGGTGGGAGGAGGAGGAGGCGGCTGTGTGGGTGGAAGAGAAGGGGGGGGGGGGGCGGAGGTTGCTGGTGGTGGGAAGGCAGATCCAGTGTCCTGGGATCTCTCCTTCCGGGCTCGCTGTAACGGCAGAGGGAGTGCTGACATTTCTGCACTGCGGTGTTTACTCACAGACTGAGTCAGCCGCCTGTCACCTAGTCCTTCTGTCTCTGTCCCGGTAACCGGGTCTGGAGCAGCGGGCAGCTTCCTGCACCATTCCCTGAGGTCCAGCTTACAGTGCAGTGGCCTCCGACTCTTCAGGATCAGCCAGAAATGAGGTTACCCGCTGAGCCCTCTGCTCCAGTTGCTTCTTTGGGGGGAGTCTTGCGTTGATTTCATTAGGAAGTGCACAGAATCCGGGAGCTGGAAAGGTAGCGCAAGTCTGCTGAACCTGCCGGGAATTTCGGGCAAAGCTGAAGAGACCGAAATGTGCTGCTTCGTACAAAATTCTTGCACTGAATATTCATTGTAATCGTTAGAGTAATGATAAGTGCTCAATGGCCCTATCCTCGTACCGCAGGCTTCCCATTGCTGTTTTCTAAACAAACAAGGTATTCAGCGGATGCGAAGCCCTTCCCATTTATCCTGCTGGGGAATGGCTGGACACATCCTAAAGATGAGATCTGCAGAACTGCTCCCTCCTCCACACAGCTTGCCTCTCTCATCCTCCCCCGCCCCACCCACTTCCTTCCTCACTCTGCTCCCCCTCTCCCCACCTCCTTCCTCTCTCAGGTCTCTCTCTCTCCCTCACAGCCCCCATCGCACCTCACTCCTCTCTCTACTCACTCTCTCCCCAGAGCCCCTCTCCCCACCTCCTTCCTCTCTCAGGTCTCTCTCTCTCCCTCACAGCCCCCATCTCACCTCACTCCTCACTCTGCTCCCCCTCTCCCCAGAGTCCCTCTCCCCACCTCCTTCCTCTCTCAGGTTTCTCTCTCTCCCTCACAGCCCCCATCTGACCTCACTCCTCTCTCTGCTCACTCTCTCCCCAGACCCCCTCTCCCCACCTCCTTCCTCTCTCTGCTCTCTCTCTCCCCATAGCCCCTCTCCCCCACCTCCTTCCTCTCTCAGGTCCCCAGAGACCCTCTCCCCACTTCCTTCCTCTCTCAGGTCCCTCCTCCCTTACAGCCACCATCTCACCTCATTCCTCTCTCTGCTCTCGCTCCCCCCAGAGCCCCTCTCCCACCTCCTTCCTCTCTCAGGTCCTTCTCTCCCCCAGAGCCCCTCTCCCCACCTCCTTCCTCTCTCAGGTCCCTCTCTCTCCAGAGCCTCTTTCCCCACTTCCTTCCTCTCTCTCTGCTCTCTCTCTCTCCCCAGAGGCCCTCTCCTCACCTCCTTCCTTTCTCAGGTCCCTCCTCCCTTACAGCCACCATCTCACCTCCTTCCTCTCTCTGCTCCCTCTCTCCCTCTCTCCCCATAGCCCCTCTCCCCACCTCCTTCCTCTCTCTGCTCCCTCTCTCCCCAGAGCCCCTCTCCCCACCTCCTTCCTCTCTCAGGTCCCTCTCTCCCCAGAGCCCCTCTCCTCACCTCCTTCCTCTCTCAGGTCCCTCTCTCCCCAGAGCCCCTCCCCCCACCTCCTTCCTCTCTCAGGTCACTCTCTCCCCACCTCCTTCCTCTCTCCGGTCCCTCTCTCCCCAGAGCCCCTCTCCCCACCTCCTTCCTCTCTTTGCTGCCTTTCTCCCTCACAACCTCCAATCCACCTCCTTCCTCTCTCAGGTCCCTCTGGCTTCCTCATAGCCCTCCCTTACCTCCTTCCTCTCTTTGCTGCCTTTCTCCCCCACAACCTCCAATCCACCTCCTTCCTAGCTTAGGTCCCCCTCGCTCCCTCAAAGCCCTCCCTTGCCTCCTTTCACTCTCAGCTACCTCCCTCACTGCGCCCTACCCCACCTCCTTCTCTCCCTCATAGCTCCCTCTCTCCCTCACCCCCTTCCTCTCTCGGGTCCCTCGCTCCCTCACAGCCTCCCTCAGTTCCCTCCCTCAGCTCCATCCCCCTTCTCTCTGTTTCTGACAGCGCAGCCCTCAGCTTCCACCTCTCCCCCCCCCTCCCCCCCCCTATTTCCGGTGGCATCAAATGCTATCAAGGAATAAACCGCAGCACCGTAGCAGAGGGGGCTCCACCACTTCTATTTCTGTAGGGCTCACGTATTTCTCTGGCCCTTCCTCGGCCGGCCCGGATCCAGTATCTGGAGCTGGGATTCCCTTCTTCACCCTGCTCCGGGTTTCTGTCATTAGGAGCACAGGTTCGTCCCCAAACATTGCCCCAGGGCTAAAATCCCCACCCAGTCGGGGGGAATAGGACGTAATGTGCCTGTGCAGGGTGCCCTCCCCCCTCCCCTCCCTGACGGAGAAAGCTCCCAGGTGGCGAAGGAGAGGAGGAAAGGGGTTGAGAGGGGGAGCAGTGGTTTCTGTATTCACCGTGTCTTTCCCTCCTCTCTCTCTCTCTCTCTCTCTCACGCTCCTTCCCTCCCTCCTTCCTTGCTTCACTGCCTGCTGATATAAATAGCAGCATCTCCCCATTTCCTAAATTTTCTGGCTGACGTAGGAGCCACGTAAATGTGTAGGAGCAGTTTGAATGAATGAGCTCCCCGCTCGCTAGTAGTACGGAGCGGTATAAAAGCGGAGCGCAGGCTGCAGGCTGCTGGCAGCGCTAGAGAGAGGGAAGAAGCCGCCACGGCCGGGGTAAGTGCTCAGCCTTCATGGCCGCTGATGGGGCAGAGTGCCAGGTCTGCCCTTGCCCCATTCTCCTGCAGGAAGGGGCAGCAGAGCCCGCAAAGAGCCTCTGCTGGGGGGCATTGAGTGCTGGGGCAGTTAGTGCTGTGATGGAAGAACTGGGTGCTGGGGCAATAACCTCTATGATGGGGGCACTGAGTTCTGGGGTTGTTACTACTGAGATGGGCTGTGGGTGCTGGGGCAGTTACCTCTATGATGGGACACTAGATGCTGGGGCAGTTAGTGCTGTGATGGGGTAATGGGTGCTGGGGCAGTAACATCTATGATAGAGGCACTGGGTTCTGGGGTTGTTACTGCTGTGATGGGGACACTTGGTGCTGGGGCAGTTAGTGCTGTGATGGAGTACTAGGTGCTGGGGCAGTTACAGCTCTGACTGGGGTACTGGATGCTGAAGCTGTTAGTTCTCTGATGGGGCACTGAATGCTGGGACTGTTATTGTTGTGATGGAGGCATTGAGTGCTGGGGCAGTTACTGCTCTGATGGGAGACATTGAGTGCTGGGGCAGTTACTGCTGTGATGGGAGGCACTGAGTGCTGGGGTAGTTAGTGTTTTGATGAAGCACTGGGTATTGGGACAGTTACTGTTATTATGAGGCACTTGGTGCTGGGGCGGTTAGTACTGTTTTTGAAAAAAAAATGGATGTGGGGCAGTTATTGCCATGATGGGGGCAATTACTGCTGTGATGGGTGCTGGGGCAATAACTGCTGTGCTGGGGACTCTGGGTGCTGGAACAGTTACTGCTGTGATGGGGCACTGGGTGTTGGGGCAGTTATTGCTGTGAAGCACTGGGTGCTGGGGCAGTTACTGCTGTGAAGTGCTGGGGCAGTTACTGCTGTGATGGGAGGCACTGGGTGCTGGGGCAGTTATTGCTGTGTTGAGAGGCACTGGGTGCTGGGGCAGTTATTACTGAGATAGGGGTACTGAGTGTTGGGGCAGTTACTGTTGAGATGGGATGCACTGGGTACTGGGGCAGTTACTGCTGTAATGGGAGGCACTGGGTGCTGGGGCAGTTCTGTGATGGAAGGCAATGGGTGCTGGAGCAGTTACTTCTGTGATGGAGTACTGGGTGTTGGGGCAGTTATTGCTGTGATGGGAGGCACTGGGTGCTGGGGCAATTATTGCTGTGATGGGAGGCACTGGTGCTGGGGCAGTTATTGCTGTGATGGCACAGTGGGTGCTGAGGCAGTAACTGCTGTGATGGGGCACTGGGTGCTGGGGTAGTTAGAGTTATGATGGTGGGCAATGGGTGCAGAAGCAGTTGCTGCTATAATGGGGGCTCTGTGTGCTTAGGCAGTTAATACTGTGATAGGGTAGTGGGTGCTGGGGCAGTTATTACTGAGATAGGGATACTGAGTGTTGGGGCAGTTATTGCTGTGATGGGAGGCACTGGGTCCTGGGGCAATTACTGCTATGATGTGAGGCACTGGGTGTCGGGGCAGTTATTGCTGTGATGGGAGGCACTGGGTCCTGGGGCAATTACTGCTATGATGTGAGGCACTGGGTGTTGGGGCAGTTATTGCTGTGATTGGAGGCACTGGGTCCTGGGGCAATTACTGCTATGATGTGAGGCACTGGGTGTTAGGGCAGTTATTGCTGTGATGGGAGGCACTGGATCCTGGGGCAGTTACTGCTGTGATGGGAGGTACTGGGTGTTGGGGCAGTTATTGCTGTGATGGGAGGCACTGGATCCTGGGGCAGTTACTGCTATGATGGGAGGCACTGGGTGTTGGGGCAGTTACTGCTGTGATGGGAGGTACTGGGTGTTGGGGCAGTTACTGCTGTGATGGGAGGCACTGGATCCTGGGGCAGTTACTGCTGTGATGGGAGGTACTGGGTGTTGGGGCAGTTATTGCTGTGATGGGAGGCACTGGATCCTGGGGCAGTTACTGCTATGATGGGAGGCACTGGGTGTTGGGGCAGTTACTGCTATGATGGGAGGTACTGGGTGTTGGGGCAGTTACTGCTGTGATGTGAGGCACTGGGTCCTGGGGCAGTTGCTGCTGTGATGGGGACATTGGGTGCTGAGGCAGCAAGCAGTCAGAGAGACTAGAGTATTGGAAGGATCCCTTTGCTGCCCCCACATGAAAAACCAGGTTTGATTCCTGCAGTAAGAGGCGCAGTTGCCAATGGCGTTAGCAGAGCGAGTGTTGGTGGGTGGAACTTGTATCAGCCAGAATGGAAAAGTGCCGGAGTGGTGGGTGGGGGGCACAGAAGGACAGAGAATGAGGAGGAAGGCAGAAGGATGGGATGGAGGACAGAAGGAGGGGGGGAAGGATGGGGAGGGCAGAAGGATGGGATGAAGGGAAGCTGGGTAAGAAATGCAAGCCAGGACATGGTTGTATGGTCGGGAGAGGAGATTGCTTTGAGATTCTGGAAAGGTTAAGATAGGAAGAGAAGCGCGGTCCCTGAGCCTCACACAAGCTCTTCTCATGCCCGGGCACCACCATCTAACTCATCCCACGCACCCTCCCCTGTTAGAGCACTTTTCCTCCTGGTCCTGGTGCTTTGCAGTGTTTTTTGCTCTCTAATGCCCCTCAGCTGCGTGAGAGCCCCCCTCCCCTCCCCTCCCCTTCGCTTCCTCCCTCCCTCCTTCTCTGACGTGGTTTCCAGGGCTCTGCGTCAATGCAGCCCTTAACACTCACCTGCTGTCACCCTCCCTTCCCAGGCGCCTGCAGTGGGAGCAGGGAGCGCCCCCTACTCCTGGCGCCACTACAGGCAGGTCCCCAGGGTCTGTGCCTCACACTACCAGCCGGGGGCCTTCTCTTACGCTGCATCACAGGGAAAAGCAAAACACAAGAGCTGTAGGGCCAATTCACCTAAGGCTGCTGGAGTCGATTTGGAAGCGCAGGCAGGGCTTTAGACTGCAGACACGAAGAATGCACAATGCTGGGCGCTGCGAGGGTTTGCATGCATTGTTTTTTTAATTCATAGAAGCAGAATTAATAAGGGTGTTCCTCGTCGACTTAAAATATTGGCAAGTCTTTTCCTGCTAAAGGCTGGGGCTGCCTTGGAGCTGCACTGAGCATGTGGGGGGTCCTTCTTACCAAGGGCTGCAGTCTCAGTTCCTCCTCCTCGGCCCCTGCTTGGCGAGCTTGGGCTGTCCCTGTCCCAGTGCTCAGTCTGCACCCAAGAGCTGCCGCTCCCCCTCCCCCCAGCCCACCTGCCCCCAAGGCTGCCGAGTTACCTGCACCACTGCGCCTCTTTATACCTCCGTGGGAGGAGAGGAGGAGGAGGTTGTGATGGAAAGGGAATGCCAGAGATGAAGAGAGGAAAGAGGGAGGGAGGGAGAAAAATGGAAATCCGGCTAGAGGCGACGGGAGAATCTGAAGGGTCCGCCCCGCGGTGCCGGGCTTTATATTCCACCTCATGCTGTTTTGGTTATTTGAATCCCCACCAATGTCCATTTCTCAATCGAAACAAGGCTAGAGCCGAATTTGCCGCGTTGGGGAGAGCCTTGCCTTCCTGCTGGATGCTGCGTGCATGCTCCCTGCTGGAGTCCGCGCCGGAGCCCTGCACGCGCGGTGTGGAGGCTCGGGGGCAGCGCGAGAGCGCCGCAGTGGCGCGGGCAGGGACACCTTGGCGGCGCGTGCCCCCGGCTTGCAGCTCGGGGAGGCCTCTCTCGCGCTCTCTCTCTCTCTCTCTCTCCTTCCTGACTGACCAGAGGAAGAAGGTGGAAGGCTTTCCCGTCTTTTGGCGCCTTAACTGATCCCGCTGTTGTGTAATTCTTTCTTTTGCTGCTGTTTCAATCCCTTACGGTTCCCTTTGTTTGTTTGTTTTTCTTACCTGCACTATGTGCTCTATTTTCCGAAGATAGATAGATATAAAAAGGGTTTATCCTCCTCTGCATATCATTCTCTCTCTTTCCCTACCAAATCTGGGCAAATATAACTGTTTTGCACTGCTCCAAAACCCTCTCCTAGTCATGCATCTCCCCAACTTTGACACTTGCTCAGCTTTTTTTTTTTTTTGGGGGGGGGGGGGGTGGTCGCAGGGCTGGGACAATGCAAAACTCATATTAATGGACAGTTTTTAGTCTGTTTAATAAATTGAAATAAGCTATTTAACTGTTTTAAAAGCAGTACATCAAATTCAATTAAACTAAACCCCGTCACGCATGCCGTTTAGAGGGTTGGAGGAGCTGTCCAGGTGCTGAACGCCTGTGGGGTAAAGGTGGCATTTGAGTTGTGATAATGGACAAAAGGATGGAAACATCAACGTATTTTCCCATGGATATAAAATGAGAGAAAAGCCTCAGTGGATCTGTGTCCAATGCCATGTTCAAACACTGAAAAATCGTTGCTAAAATAAATAGTGGTTGAGATTTGATAATAGTGACTTTTAGTTTTTATTTTATTTTTCCTGGGAATTTCAATATAACAAACTAAAATCAGTAGAAAATGACTTTTCCATTGATATTTTTCCTGTTTGTTATAACAAAGTAATTTTTCACTGAATATTTTTGTTATAACAATGAAATTTTAGGAAAAATAAAATAAAAACCGATTTCTGGGCTTTACCACATTGACACAGAATGGGAAAATGACATAATTAGTCAGGTCTTATATGTGCTGCCCCTGCCTCTCTGCTTTCTTATATGCCATACACAAAAAATTCCATTTACTGTAAACATTATACTAACAATTTTGTTTCCCATTTCAAACCACCTTTACAACTATCCCCCAAAAATGTATGTAATGGCTCCTAGAACTGATCATTTTTCGATGGAGGCTTTGGTTTCAAAACAGTTTATAAGTGCAGTAATATACTGAGTGCAAAAAACAAACCTTCCTTGCACTTTCTGGGTACTGAACACACAGTACCACTTAGGAATTAGAAAGCAATGATATAAAAGTCTTTTCTGGAAAATCAGATGTGAGATATCACAGAGCTGGAGGCACTTATAGTGACTGATAATGTCACAAAGGCGCAGTGGCAGTTAACCACTACCTTTATAGACCTAAGCAGAAACTGTTCTGGTAATGCAGTGTTCCCCAAACTTTAAACACCTAAGGCACATCCACATTAACAAAATTGTTGTGTGGCACACCTACCTCTGTGGAGACATAGAGAGGGCTCATAGGGCCAAAAGAAAAGCTAAGGAAAACTGAAAGCCCACCAGCTTCTCTTCCAAATTTTAAAGCAAAGGCGGGGAGGGGTGGGTGATGGTCAGAGACACGCATGAATCTGTCATGATGGACCAGCTCCCTCTATACAGTGGTGCAGGGTAAGGGAGACAGTGTCGTGCAGGCAACCTGCTAACTTTAGTTACCTTGGCTGCTACCTGTGGTTTCCACAGCTCCTTCACTGAGGCTGCTCCCTCAGAGTAAGTCCCATCCAGCGCTCAGTTCACACCTTCCCCATATCACTCAGCCTGGGGACTGGACAGAGGCTGGAAAGACTCAAAGAAAGAGGCGCTCTGAGCAGTGTGTGTGTGTGTGTGTGTGTTGCACAAATGGGGCACTGCATGCTGTCCATTAATTACCATATTTCAGGGCTCAGATTGTAACTAGGATTGCACATGTTTTCAGACAGGAGCTCCCACGTGTTTAAAAGCCACCATTGATATCACTTGTTGTTGCAAAGTGCTAAGAGCAGAGCCCAGGTATTGGCCTGGATTTGAGCACCAGGAGCTGGTGACTTTTTTTTGTGGCACCCCTGATCAGGTTTGAAGGCACACTAATGTGCTGTAGCCCACTGGTTGGGAAACACTGTGGTAGTGAGTTAGATGTGGGTTTTTGCTGACTCCAACAGTCATGACTAGTGAAAATGAAATCTATTTGCAAGGGGCAACTAGCATGCATTGTCTGTTTACACCAAATATGTAGCCACTGAAATTATTGTATATAATAGTATAATTATAATATATCAGATGATGGTGGGAAATATCTTCACAACAAATAATGATAATATCAATACTAGTCACATAGAATCACTAAAACCATACAGGTACTACTTTAATATATTCAGAGGTCATCATTAACAATGGGAGCATTGCATCAGTATAACCGCAATGGCCTTTTGATACTGTCTGCTCTATGATACTCTCAAGAATTATAATCATTGGTCTCAAGGTCCAAACTTCCCATATTTTCTGTAAAAAAAAATTTTGAAACTTTTTATATATTGCATGTAAAAGTTCACTTATCTAAGATAATAAAGGATTTATCTTTTTAGATATGCTATGATGTTAATCTGTATTGAATTATTTGAGAAGTTGTAAATATTATATGACTATATAAGTGGTTTGTTGTATAACATGAGTATGTAAGGAAAAAAATTGAAAAACTTTAATAAAGATGCTGAGGAAAAAAGTTTCACTTAACTTTTGAAGATTAATTCCATCCGAACTTTTCACAGCTTTTCTTCCAGATCCAGTGTCAGTGTTAACTCAACTGAGTTAATCTGCTTTTAACACTGACACTGGATCTGTTGAAGAAAAGCTGTGAAAAGTTCGGATGGAATTAATCTTCAAAAGTTAAGTGACTTTTTATATGCAAGTTCTAAAATGTTTCAAAATTGTTTTTTTCTAGAAAACGCGGGATGTTTGGACTTTGAGACCAATGATTATAATTCATGAGAGTATTATAGAGCAGAAAGTATCAAAAAGCCATGGTGGTCATACTGATGCAATGCTCCCAGGAAGTGCTCTAATTGTTGGGAAGACCAAAGCACCCCATTCAAATGTTAGCTGCTTTCGTGCTGCCAATTTGACTTTCTGCTCAATTCTTTTATGCAATATTTTACACATAAAAATGATGTAGTATGAAAAAGTCACACCGAGAATCCTGAAAGGCCAAAGTTTGAGTAACCCTGGGCTAGCTGCTTGTAGAAAGCATTTTGCAGCAGTACCCCACAAAAGGATTGCACGTTTTGCATCTTTACTCGTCGTTACTCGTGGTAATTTCTGTGTGTGTATTTGCATACATGTGTATACATGTGTGTGATGCATTAGCTTTAGCGTGTATACATAGATGTGTTTCAGTATGTGTCTATGTTAGTGTGTAGGTGTGCATATAGAGAATGTGGAGTAGTGTGATATCGACAGACAGAGGTCCTTACCATAGATTTATTTATTTATTTTTTTTAAATAAATTTTGCCTTCTTTAAGATCTCTGCATTTCAAAATGATCAAACTATTTGAACATTTTGAAAATCTAAAATCAGTCAGTATAGGGATATTTCATATGCTTGCATTTTGTCAGGATGTTCCACGGGCTCATCACCTTCCCTCTCAGAAACTTTGTTCCTGCTATTAAACCTCTGGAGGAAGGTGGGTGACTTCCTAAACTTTTTCTTAATACTCTTCCATCTTTGCTTTTTCAGGATCTCATTCAATATTTTTAAATTTGCCCACTTCAGTCTAGTGATCAGACATTGCTAAGAGCCTTGGCCACCCATCCACTATGTACTGCATCTTGAAGTGGCAGAGCAGCCACAAAAGTTGGAATAAAAATTCCAAACTGCAAAATATTCAAATTGAACTTGCTCCAATGGTGTCACTGGCTCCTTCCTTACAGCCAGCGACTGATCTCTGTCAAAGAGCTTGGAAAGTATGGAGATATTTATTTGCTTAAAAACATTTAGTTATCAGCACTCTTTCATTCTAGATGGGGTACAATGAGCATTCATGAAATAAGTGAGAAACATATGAACATAAACAGAATTATTTATCACCTCCTTTTGACAGCCATTCATCCATGATATTCAACATGGGAAGTAATCACGCACTGCTCTGTGCCATCGCCAGCTCATGGCACCGCACTCTTTTTCTCTTAAGTGCCCAGATGGTTCTTCGTTCACATGGATCCTCAGACAATTGTCAGAGCATCGGCACCTTGGCTATAGACTGCTTACTGTGAATGGCACTGAGGGAACAGTAACAGTCTACAGTCATGGCTACTGAAGCATGACGGCAACTTCAGCCAGCACACAAGAAGCCAGCTCCACCCAGGAGCCAGGAACACGCGGGATGTCTGCTACTTAAGGATGAACAATAATTCATTTCTAGAACCACCTGTTTATCAATTGTTATCAATATATTCAGTATGAAAATTACAGTCAACACAGGAGAGATCACAGCTACTACAAACTGCCCAGCGGAAGGCACTGTAGGAAATACTGCAAGGATACTGAGTGAGTGTGTGTGTGTGTGTGTGTGTGTGTGTGTGTGTGTGGAAGGAGCTGAGGCTCCTGTAGTCCCAGTAAAAGTGTCACTGTAAGGAATGGTACAGGAGTGCTGGCTTTGGAGGGGAACTCACAGCTCCAACAGTCCCAGTCTCTCCCAGCAGGAGACAATGTAGGGGTGCAGGAGGGCTGGATGTGGGGTAGCTCACAGCTCTTGTATTCCTAGCCTCTCTCCGCAGGATGAGCTGTAGAGAACTGTGCAAGAGTGATGACTGTGTGGAGAGCTCACAGCTCCCACAGACCCAGCCTCTCCCAGCAGGAGGATCTGTAGAGAATGATGCAGGAGAACTAACTTAGAGGGAGATAAAGGGAATTGCTGTGTAATTAAGTCAATACTAAATTGATATTTTTTATTAACAACTGAGTAATATGATAAATTATTCAGAGTAGTTAAATCACATGCAGATTGTGAAAAATTGCAGGAGGACCTTGTGAGACTAGAAGATTAGGCATCCAAATAGCAGATGAAATTTAATGTGGACAAGTGCAAGGTGATGCATATAGGGAAAAATAACCCTTGCTGTAGTTACATGATGTTAGATTCCATATTAGGAGTTACCACCCAGGAAAAAGATCTAGGTGTCATAGTGGATACTACCAGGGCCGGTGCAAGGGGATTGGGTGCCCTAGGCACCTGCAGCCTTGCGCCGCTCCCAGCCACAGCCCCGACTCCTCCCCCCCCCCCCCCCCCCCCCCCCCCCCCCCACCAAAAGAAAACTTACAAAATACCTGGTGGTCCAGGTGGGGGCCTGGGAGCGATCTGCCGCTCCCGGGGCCTCGGCTGCCACTAACCAAAATGGCTAAAGGCCACCGGCACCATTTTGCTTAGTGGAAGCCGAGGCCCCGGGAGTGGCAGATCGCTCCTGGGCCCTCCGCTGGACCAGAAGGGGGGCGTCGGGAGGGTGGCACGGTGAGGCGGGTGCTGGCAGAATTTTGAAAGGGAACTTTTTGCCCTTTCAAAATTCTGCTGCCTGCCGTGGCATCCTAGGCACAGGCCTAGCTCGCCTAGTGGTTCCTCTGGCCCTGGATACTACATTGAAATCATTGACTCAGTGTACTGCAGTGGTCAAAAATGCAAACAGAATGTTAGGAATTATTAGGAAGGGAATGGTAAATAAAACGGTGGATGTCATACTGCTTCTGTATTGCTCCATGGTGAGGCCACATCTTGAAAACTGTGTGCAATTCTGGTCATCACATCTCAAAAAAGATATAGTTGCACTGGAGAAAGTACAGAAAAGGGTGACCAATATGATAAAGGGCATGGAAAGGCTAAAGAGGTTAGGGTTGTTCAGCTTGGAGAAGAGATGGCTGGGGGGATATGATGGAGGTCTTTAAAATCATGAAAGGACTTGAATTGGTAAATGTGAAATGGTTATTTACTCTTTCAGATAATAGAAGGTCTAGGGAGTTTTCCATGAAGTTAGCAAATAGCACATTTAAAACTAATTAGAGAAAACTCTTTTTCACTCACTGCACAATTAAGCTCTGGAATTCCTTGCTAGAGTTATGCGTGTTAGTGCAGTTAGTGTATCTGGGTTTAAAAAAGGTTTGGTTAAGTTGCTGGAGGGGAAGTCCTTAAACTTCTATTAATCAAGCTGACTTAGGGAATAGCCACTGCTATTACTGGCATCAGTAGCATGGGATCTATTTAATGTTTGGGTACTTGCCAGGTACTTGTAACCTGGATTGGCCACTGTTGGAAACAGGATGCTGGGCTTGATGGACCCTCAGTCTGACCCAGTATGGCCACTTCTTATGTTCTTATGGTATGATAAACATTACTGAAAAGATGCAGAGCTATTTGGAAATAACTTATTGCAATTTAAAATGTTCTTTTGCTATGAATAAGATAAGAATATGAACTTGATTTATAACGGTCACTGTTTAAGGGCATAAGAGGTAGGCAATATCCAGTTACCAGTTGACTTAGCCAATTCCCTATTGCCCAGCATTGTGCTTGTGTAATTTCTTTCAGCACCATAGACAGAGTCCTGGCCCACGCAGTCAGGACTCGACTTCCCGTGATTTTCAAATCTGATCTCTCCACAATCCAGGCAGGTTGGCTGTCAGGATATCCACACTGATAATTATGAACTATCTTTGCATGTATTTAGTCTCAGTCAGGTTATTTGCAGTGCAGTTATGCTGGAAACCAGATTCCTTGGACCATGCCCTTCTCATCATGATTGAAGTGTGGGTTAGTTTCCCCTACAGCACTGCCTTCCATGGATGTTGCAGTCTGATCACTTTATTGGCAGGACATTTTTACATAGGGCTTGATTTTCAAAAGCATTTACATGCTTAAAAGTGGGTTTTACATTTGTAAATGCACTTTACCCATGTAAGTGGGCTTTTGATAATTGCTACAATCTATGTCATTTAATTATCAATAGGTTTTACCCACATTAGTGAGGGTAAATGGCTTTTGAAAATTGTGTTGATAGTATGTTACAGTTACATGTGTAACTCCTTTGAAAAGTCACTTAATGATTAATAAACTAAAAGGGTAGGAAAAGAAAGGAAAAATGACAGAATGATTTTAAGTTCAGCATCCACCCCTGATATTTGTTGCAATATTTTGAAAAATAAGTGCACTATGTTAGGAAACATTATCTGCCACTTACAGGGGATCTAATCTAACATTTGCACACTATAAGGGAATATGCTTCAAGCATTCTCTACTCAGAATGACTACCATAGACAGGGGTACTGACATGTTTCTTACAGCGTCTCCTGCTGGGAGAAGTTGGAACTTCAGGATCAGTGGGTTCTCCCTATACACTCATCATTCTTACACCATTCCTTACTGTGCCTCCTGCTGGGAGAGGCTGGGACTGCAGGATCAGTAAGCTCCCCCAGAGCCAGTGCTCTTGCACCATTCCCTACAGCACCTCCTGTTGGGAGAGACTGGGACTGCAGGAGCTGTGAACTCCTCCCTAGTCGGTGCTCCTGCTCCATTCCCTACAGTGCCTCCTGCTGGGAGAGGCTGAGAATGCAGCATGTCCGCACACTCCAAATCACTGAACTAAATTAAAGTAATTAAGGGAACAATTTCATTATGACTGTGCACCTGCAAAGCTCGTGGACACTTTTGCTGTACAGACTTGCAGTAATCTTTAAATTTCTAGGTAGTGTAATATAAATATGTTAATAGCATCTGTTATTTCTGAAGGTGGCCAAGGAGGTGGGGGTGGGGTGTGTGGTATAAAAGTGAAGGTATATGCATTATTTTCCTCTCTCTGTCCTAACTTCCACCCCAGCCCATGGGAGGGACTCTTTTAAACTGAGTAAATGTATTAATGCTGGAGGTAAATTTCAAAGGGATTTCCAATTTCCATGTGGAAAACAGTGTTTTATATGCAGAAATGGCCACTTATAAAGCTGGGGTGTGGGCGTCATGTTTGCATGCAAGTGAATCTGCATTGAGTGGGGGTATTTCTGAGTGTGGAGATAGGGAAGGATTTGGACTTGCACACATACGTTGGGATTTAAATGAATGCAATTGAGCAGGTATACCTTGTACAGGTGGGATATTTTTTAAAGTGGACTTATATATGTAAGTCTGCACTAAAATAGATGGAGTTGTGCATGTATGTGCCAATGGTTTTATGTTCAGTGTTACAAGTTTAGCTCAGCAATGGAAGCACATGGGATGGCAATTCTCAGAGAGGCATTTTACCTGGGTATCTAGCAGTTTTGCCCGGTAAATTGGCTTCGCAGAGAAGTCTGCATGGGCTTCCACTTTCAGACGGGCTGCAAAGAAACATTTCTGGGGACATGTATAGGTTGGGGGAGTATGCAAAAAATAATCCTGGGGGAACTCTGTGCTACTGTGGAGTGCAGAGTTTGCACAGAATTCCCTTCTGCGCAGCTGTGCAGAAATTCTGTTTTCTGCATAGAAATTGGCAGGCCCCAGCATGCTGCGGGTGGAGCACATCCTGCTCATGGTGACGATGAAGCAGGCCCTGGTGTGCTGCGAGTGAAGGTCAACCCGCTTGTGGCAAAGAAGGAGCAGGCTCCAGCATGCTGTGAGCGGAGGCCATCCTGCTCGCAGCAAAGATGGAACAGGCACTGGTGAGGTTGAGTCTCTGTGTGTGTATATGTATATATCTGTAAGACTGTGAGACTGGGGGTGAGAGACAGAGCATGTGTGATGGTGCATGGGTGTGGGTGTGGGTGCCAGAAAGAGGGAGCCTATGTGAGGAGATTGTGAAAGAGTGTGTTTGTGTGTGAGAGATTGGGAGCTGGTGTGTGTGGAAAAGAGATTATGTGTATGTGAGGGTGTATGTTTGTGAGAGGGAGCCAATATGAGAGTGTGTGTATGTGTAAGAAATATAGCCTGTATGAAAGGATGTGTGTGTGTGTGTGTGTGTGTGAGAGAGGAAGCCAGTGTGCAGGGATGTGTGAGAGAGAGACATAGGTAGCCTGTGTGGGTGTGTATGCAAGAGAGAGAGGGAGCCTGTATGAGGGTGTGTGTGTGTGGCACGTGTGAGAGAGAGAGAGAGGGAGCCTGTATGAGGGGATATGTGTGTGTGCGAGAGAGAGGGAGCCTGTATGAGGGGGTGTGTATGGGCACTAGAGAGAGGGAGCCTGAGTGTGTGTGTGAAAGAGAGAAAAAGAGAGACAGAGGGAGCCTGGGTGAGGGGTAATACTGAGAGAGAAGTCAAACTCTGGGAGTAGAGATAGAGTGGAAAGGATTGAGCCTAGAGGAGGAGGGGAGAGATAGTGGCAGATGGAGAAGTTTGGCCCTGAGAAGGCAAAGTGTATTTCATTTTAAATTAATTACTTAAAGACTGTCATATATGTTGTGTTATTTTTCACAAATTTGTGTTCTATTTTCCCTTCCTCAGCCATCCACACACCAAAATCCATGCTCCTCAGGGGTGTTTGTTTAATAATACATGGGAGCTTTTAATGATTTTCTGTACCCTAAGGTGCAAAGAGAAACCTCAGGGTCCTTGTTTAATAGTACACGGGGGCTTTTACTGCTCATTCTGTACCCTAAGGTGCAAAGAGAAACCTCAGGCTCCTTGTTTAATAGTACACAGAGGCTTTAGTGTTCATTCTGGACCCTATGGTACAAGGAGAAATGTCAGAGTTCTTGTTTAATACTACATGGGGGCTTTAATGCTCATTCAGTACCAAGAGAAACCTTGGGGGCTTTTAGCACCCATTCTGCATCTTACGGTACAAGGAGAAGCCTCAGATCCTGTTTAATAGTACGTGGGAGCTTTTAGTGCTCATTCTGTACACTAATGTACAAAGAGAAAGCTCAGGGTCAGTGTTCAATAGTACATGGGGGCTTTTAGTGTTCATTCTGTACACTAATGTACAAAGAGAAAGGTCAGGGTCAGTGTTTAATAGTACACGGGGGCTTTTAGTCCTCATTCTGTACACTAATGTACAAAGAGAAAGGTCAGGGTCCTTCTTTAATAGTACATATGGGCTTTTAGTGCTCATTCTGTACACTAATGTATAAAGAGAAATCTCAGTGTCAGTGTTTAATAGTACATGGGGGCTTTTAGTGCTCATTCTGTACACTAATGTATAAAGAGAAATCTCAGTGTCAGTGTTTAATAGTACATGGGGGCTTTTAGTCCTCATTCTGTACACTAATGTATAAAGAGAAATCTCAGTGTCAGTGTTTAATAGTACATGTGGGCTTTTAGTCCTCATTCTGTACACTAATGTACAAAGAGAAATCTCAGGGTCACTGTTTAATAGTACACGGTGGCTTTTAGTGCTCATTCTGTACACTAATGTACAAAGAGAAATCTCAGGGTCACTGTTTAATAGTACACGGTGGCTTTTAGTGCTCATTCTGTACACTAATGTATAAAGAGAAATCTCAGGGTCAGTGTTTAATAGTACATGTGGGCTTTTAGTACTCATTCTGTACACTAATGTACAAAGAGAAATCTCAGGGTCACTGTTTAATAGTACATGTGGGCTTTTAGTCCTCATTCTGTACACTAATGTATAAAGAGAAATCTCAGTGTCAGTGTTTAATAGTACATGTGGGCTTTTAGTCCTCATTCTGTACACTAATGTACAAAGAGAAATCTCAGGGTCACTGTTTAATAGTACACGGTGGCTTTTAGTGCTCATTCTGTACACTAATGTACAAAGAGAAATCTCAGGGTCACTGTTTAATAGTACACGGTGGCTTTTAGTGCTCATTCTGTACACTAATGTACAAAGAGAAATCTCAGGGTCAGTGTTTAATAGTACATGTGGGCTTTTAGTACTCATTCTGTACACTAATGTATAAAGAGAAATCTCAGTGTCAGTGTTTAATAGTACATGGGGGCTTTTAGTGTTCATTCTGAACACTGATGTACAAAGAGAAATCTCAGGGTCACTGTTTAATAGTACATGGGGGCTTTTAGTCCTCATTCTGTACACTAATGTATAAAGAGAAATCTCAGGGTCAGTGTTTAATAGTACATGTGGGCTTTTAGTACTCATTCTGTACACTGATGTACAAAGAGAAATCTCAGTGTCAGTGTTTAATAGTACACGGGGGCTTTTAGTCCTCATTCTGTACACTAATGTATAAAGAGAAATCTCAGGGTCAGTGTTTAATAGTACACGTGGGCTTTTAGTGCTCATTCTGTACACTAATGTACAAAGAGAAATCTCAGTGTCAGTGTTTAATAGTACATGTGGGCTTTTAGTACTCATTCTGTACTCTAAATTTCAAAGAGAAAGCTCAGCGTCCTTGTTTAAGTGTAGTAGTAACTGCAGTATAAAATATGTGCAATTAAGCTCTTGCTTGCTTCACAAATCTGTGGCTCTTTAAATTTTCCCTCTTGGAAGTCATTTTTAGAAGAATGTGCATGCATTAACTCTGTTTGGAGGTGGACGTGTGCAATCCATTTTGCGCATACTTCTTTGCTCAGTACAAAGCGATGCTTCAGGGTCAGGGAGGCGGGGGAACAGAGCTTACTTTCTAGTTCTGAAAATCTACAGGAAATATACCCGCGCAGCATTCCCCAGCTTGCGAGCACAGCACGAGCACCTCTGTGTGACTGACCCGGAAATGTTGAAAGCAGATTTATGCAGGGAAAACGAGGCTTTTGTGTGCTGCTGAAAAGGACCCGCCCCAGAAGTTCCAGCTACAGAGGCTGAAGGCCGTTTCACTTCCGCTACCTCTTCGTTATCACGTCTTATGTTATTTTTCCAGAAATGTATCAAGGAGGCATAGCCTAGTGGTTAGAGCAGTGGACTATGAACCAGGAGACCAGGGTTCGAGTCCTGCTGTCGCTCCTTGTGACCTTGGGCAAGTCACTTTACCCTCCATTGCCTCAGGTACAAACTTAGATTATAAGCCCTCTGGGGATAGGGAAATACCTACAGTACCTGAATGTAAACCGGTGTGATATCTTGATTGAGATCGAATGTCGGTAAATAAAAATAAATAAACTAACCAAACAAAAAAAGTCAATGGGAAAAAATGAGGCCTCCCCTACACTGATTTCTCTTCTGTTTTTATTCATTGATAACAAACGCTGAGAAACTCCTGGCGAAAATAAAATAAAAAGTGAAAACGAAGGTCCCCCCTACTCGTAGCCCAGTAAAATTACACACAACATAAGCAAGTTCTGCTAATCGTGACGATCATTTTACTTCCCTGGGATTTAAATGGACAATTTTCTCAGTGGAGGGGGGGGGGGGGCAGTGGAGTGCCTCAGGGATCTGTATTGGGACCCTTACTTTTCAATATATTTATAAATGATCTGGAAAGAAATACAACGAGTGAGATAATCAAATTTGCAGATGACACAAAATTATTCAGAGTAGTTAAATCACAAGCAGATTGTGATAAATTGCAGGAAGACCTTGTGAGACTGGAAAATTGGGCATCCAAATGGCAGATGAAATTTAATGTGGATAAGTGCAAGGTGATGCAATTAGGGGAAAATAACCCATGCTATGATTACACAATGTTAGGTTCCATATTAGGTGCTACCACCCAAGAAAGAGATCTAGGCGTCATAGTGGATAACACATTGAAATCGTCGGTTCAGTGTGCTGCGGCAGTCAAAAAAGCAAACAGAATGTTGGGAATTATTAGAAAGGGAATGGTGAATAAAACAGAAAATGTCATAATGCCTCTGTATCGCTCCATGGTGAGACCGCACCTTGAATACTGTGTACAATTCTGGTCGCCGCATCCCAAAAAAGATATAATTGCGATGGAAAAGGTACAGAGAAGGGCGACCAAAATGATAAAGGGACTGGAACAGCTCCCCTATGAGGAAAGACTAAAGAGGTTAGGACTTTTCAGCTTGGAGAAGAGATGGCTGAGGGGGGATATGATAGAGATGTTTAAATTTTTTTATTTATTTATTTATTTAAGTTTTTTATATACCAACATTCAAGACAATAGTCCCATCATGCTGGTTCACATGAAACAGGAGTGCAAAATAAACTTAAACTTGAACAATAGTGCGGAAATAGCAGTTAGATGTAATATGAGAGGTCTAGAGGTCTAGAACGGGTAGAGGTCGAGAGGTCTAGAGGTCTAGAACGGGTAGATGTGAATCGGTTATTTACTCTTTCGGATAATAGAAAGACTAGGGGGCAGTCCATGAAGTTAGCATGGGGCACATTTAAAACTAATCGGAGAAAGTTCTTTTTCACTCAACGCACAATTAAACTCTGGAATTTGTTGCCAAAGGATGTGGTTAGTGCAGTTAGTATAGCTGTGTCTAAAAAAGGATAGGCTAAGTTCTTGGAGGAGAAGTCCATTACCTGCTATTAATTAAGTTCACTCAGAAAATAGCCACTGCTATTACTGGCATCAGTAGCATGGAATAGACTTAGTTTTTGGGTACTTGCCAGGTTCTTATGGCTTGGATTGGCCACTGTTGGAAACAGGATGCTGGGCTTGATGGACCCTTGGTCTGACCCAGTATGGCATGTTCTTATGTTCTTAATGACATGGGCACTCCCATCTTTTGAAGTTATTTAGTTCTGTGGCAGTGATTGTCACTGTTGCTAAATATTTCCTACTGTCACCACTCCTTGAGTAAAGAAAGGCAGAGAACCAGGGAAACCAGGGTTAAAATCCCGCTGATGCTCCTTGTGACCTTCACCCTCCATTACCTTAGGTATAAACTTGGTGCCCTGTTTATTGAGCATATTGCAAATAGACACAAAATGGGAGAAAGCTCCTTACAGTGTAAGCCCCCTGGGGTCAGGGAAACACCTGCAGCACACACAGGCTGATGCAATATCGGCTCGCATAAAACGGGCTCTCCTAACGTGTGCCAGCCACCTCTCCTGGGCATACAATGCATTATTTAAATGCGGGGTCAGACTAAAAAGGATGCGCTAGGGAGAAATTGTGTGACCTTAGCATGTCCATGGCATCGAGTGCCCAGGAGAAGTGGCTGTGCGCCAGTTAGGAAAACGGATGCTCGATTAATGGGCGTCCGTTTCCCTGACCTGTCCGCCGGCAACATTTTTTTTTTTTTTCATGCTTCTTCTGGTAGTTCCTCCTACTTAGTATCGGGACGATAATAAGTAGGAGAAACCACAGAAAAGCAGTATTTTTGACTTTTTTGTGGGTTTTTTTTTTTTTTTTAGACGGCTCAGAGTGCATAAAACTTAACGCCAGCCCTGGTGCTGGCGTTAAGTTTTCCATGTTATAATGTGCACATTGGCACACAGTGATTTTTTGAATCGGGGGAGGGGGTTATAGCTAATAGCCTCATTTACATGCATTTATATGTGATGAGCACTATTAGCTTCGCACTGCTTTGGATGCATGTTTTGGATGCCTAGAGCCTAGAGCATCCAAAACGCATGTCCAAGAGCTTGTCAGCCTGTGTGCTAGGCTCAGCACACGATATAGCATCAGCCTGTAAATGTAACTGCCCTTGTGCTACCAGTGAAAGGCAATAGGTAAAGGGGGTGGATGCCCCCTCCTGGAGTGAAAAGGTAATGTACACTTAAATTGGTATCATAACTTTCAGCAGCTCAGGTCAATATGACAAGTACAGAATGGAAACCATGTATCAAGATCAAATTCCAGAAATCTGTGACAATTCCAAGAACAAAAGAATTGTCAGTGACTGATTATGTTCCATTTGTGATCTTCATATCATTTTTGCTGACCTCACTATTCATAAGAACGTAAGTGCTGCCAATGCTGGGCCAGACCAAGGTCCAATCGAGCTCAGCATCCTGTCTCCGACAGTGGCCAGTCTGGGTCACAACTATGCAGCAGATGCCCAATAGTTGATCTATTTCCTGTATCTCACTCCCAGGGACAGAGCAATGTTTTGCAAATCTCAACTGCAGCAGAGCAAGCCTACCGCCTGAAAAGTAGCTCTTCTCTTTCGTACATCACCAGAGGGAACAAATACTCTGGTTTCTGAGGGTGTATTGATGAGGGCTATAGGGATGTCTGAGGGAGAAAGAGCACAGTTTAATGTTTTCTGCAATAACTGAGAGTAGCAAATTACCTGAGTGAGTCAGTGTGAGATGCAGAGAATGTGTAAGGGTCTGAATTTTGCAGAGTGACTTACTCTGTGAGGTGGACACTAAGAAAACCTTTTAGTTGTCTGACTGAGCTATAAGTATGTCTCCAGCAATTTTAATTATTATGAACATCCAGTTTTCAGTAGCAGAGTGGTCAGGAATGTCAATGTATTCCTCAGTTTCCACAAAGGCAGTGGCTAAATGAGCCAGCATAAGCAGTCTGCAGCGCTGGTGTAACGCTCCTAGCAGCAGGAAGGGATGTCTTAATGCATTGTCACAAAGCTGAGCAGTGTCTCTTCCATGCAGGTTATTCCTTAGGGCAGTAATTCTCAACCTGGGGTCTACAAAACCTTCCCAGGAGGTCCTCCAGAAGGGACACAAGAAAGTTTAGCTGTGATGAGCAGAGCTGCTGCCACAGGCCAGGAGAGAGAGAGAGAGAGAGTGTGTGTGTGTGTGTGGAGGGGGGGGGGGGGGGCGCCTGTTATGGCTCCGAAACCTTCACCCCACACTGCTGCAGACCAGGAGGTGAGGAGGGACAGTTCACACCCACTGGAAGCCTCAAACGGCACCGACACCTGTTTAGTGGAAGTAGGAACGAGAGCAGCCCTTGAGAATCATAAAACCCCATCGCTGCCCTTCATGAGGGTGTGGGGAGGAGAGGGGCTGAATGCGGCTGCCAGAATTTTTTTACAGACCCTGCCGCACCCTGAGGAAAGCAGAGGAAAGCTGGGTTATCACAGCGGTGAAAAACATTTCCCACTACTGCCATGGGCTCTGCCACTGGCCTGACAGAGACAGAGGAGAAAGTAAATAGAGTGGCTGAAAGGAAGACAGGAGGAAATGGGACTGGGAGAGACAGAGAAGAGAAGGCATGAAGGAAGAAAAGGAGACGGTAATCCATGATTAACCTGGTTAAGGAGAGTGAGACTGGATGGCAGGGGAGAGGAGAGGACCCCCCCCAGTTAATCATGCTGGACAGGGGGAGAGAGAGAGAGGGAAGGACAGAGGACCACCAGGGATCAAGGAGGAGGGAGGGTGAGACCACAGCCAGACTGAACACAAAAGTTATTTGGGAGGACACAGAGAAAGATGTGAAACCTTCTTCCCTTTGAAAAGCAGGCTATTGTTTTGCTTATTCTGTCTGCATTACTCTTCGTATGCTATCCCGACCTGGATCCTTTACTGGAATCACGGCAGGTAGGGGCTCCCAGATGTGTGGCTTTTTGTTTGTCTTTTCATCCTTTCAGCCTGCATTATGTTTTTCACTTAATGCCTGGGGGTTCCCAACCTTTCAGGGAACACAGACCCCGTTTCAGCTTAGAAAGTTTCATGGATCCCCCCCCCCCCCCCCCCCCCACTTCTCTTTAATTTTTGCATGCCATAAGAAAAGAAATAATGTCATGCACACCAGTAAAGGTGAATTTTCAAAAGTTGCATGCATGTAAAATAGCATCCACATGAGTATCTACTATTTTAAAATCTCAACGTGCATGCGTAAATCAGGGTGCATGAGTAATTTTACACTTGTAAAAAAAGGGACACTCCAGGGAGGGGACAACCTTTATATGAGGAGGTTGCTACTTTATAAGCAATTTACACATGTAAAAGTGGCACCTTATTCGCATATATGTACTCCTGCTCAATATCATAAACGTCTTAAAAGTGAAAAAAATGACTGCGTGAAGGGTCTGGGTGAAATGGGGGACTTCAGGATGAAGAGCCAGGAGAGTCTTCACAAACTGCAGATGGACTGGGTGAACTGGTAAACTGATTGGTATAACTGGCTAATTCATTGCTGCGTGCATGGTAGGAAATCCCCTGACTTATGCCTGTAAAAACCGACCTGTACACACGTATCTGGCTAAATTCTGATCTATCTGGCTAAGTGGTGCCTTTACTGCTACTTAGATGGACACATTTGAATTTACCTGGATAAGTAACAGCACTTATCTGGCTATCTTACCTAACAGGATAAGTCAAAAAAGCAATATTTGGATAGACAAGTAGACTTTTCAGATTTATTTGGCTAAGTGCTACTACGTAGCCAGATACATCAAAACTTATCCGGATACCTGCTGTTACTTATCTGGATAAGTCTGAAGTTCGTGGCTCGCATTTTGTTACATACATAGGCATGTTTGCGAGTATATATACTCTAAACTTGTGCATATCATTTGCGCACAGGTTATAAAATACCTTAGCAGCTTTGTGCACATCCATATACATTCATAAATGGGAGCATGGGAGCAGTTTTGAACGTTATCCTCTTAGAGGTCAATATTCAGAGCCATTTAGAATGATAATTCACAAGTTCTCCATCTAACTCCACGTTATCCACTTAAATGTTTAGTTTTGAATATTGACCTCAAACTGTACAAAACTTGGACCTAAACTGAATATGTAGGAAGGGAATTTCCAAACCCATTAAAAAACGCCCTCACAATTGAAGGCTGAGGCCATTCCACCTTCCAATCCAGTTGCAACGAGGAAAAGGAAGCAGGTTCAGAAAGGTTCCAGGTTGACAGCTTGATGTGACCTGGCAGAGGCTCAGAACCGGTACTTGCATACCTGCAAGCTCATGTTCAGAGTTTCCTTTTGAAAACTCGGACCAGCAGGGGAAAGCCAGTACTTTTTTCCTGTGTACTTTTCAGCTGGTTTGAAGGATTTCAAAATGTAATCCCTCCCGACTCCTAGCCCTGCTCCTTTTCCCTGTGCAATGCTGTTCACATCACAGATACGTTTACCCTCAGGGACTGGGAATAGCAATTTTCAAAGGGTAAACAGGTGTATTAGAACAAAAATCAATAAATGACACCCTGAAAATCTAATCATCAATTCTGCAGGAAAATGTTAATATCTTGTGTGAAATTATCAATCAGCTCATATATGCATGAGGCAACAAAAGACTGGCAATGTGTTTTAATCATCACTGGCAGGTATTTACCCATATAATAAGTTGTGAAATGTACCCTCCCTGAAAACTGACCCTCTTTTAGCCTGCTTTCCTTTTATAACTTATTATTTTCTTTTATGGCTCTTACAAACAGAAAATGATACTCACAAAATAATGTAGCTGGATTATATTGATATCCATCTATATCTATATACAGAAAAGGCTTGTGTCGGTTGATTGTGTTGGTCACACTGTCGGCAAAGCCCTGTCTCTCACGCTCCCACACACAGGGACAGACAGACGTAGGCACACACACACACACAGCTGCACACACACACACACACACACACAGCTGCACACAAGCACACACACCAGCTTGCACAAGTGCACACAAGCTTGCACGAGTGTGCAGAAATGCACACAAGCTTGCACAGGTGCACAGAAGCACACACAAGTTTGTGCAAGCAACTATATGTTCACAACAGTGCGAACAAACTCCCTTACAGACACAGGCTCAAACAGACACACACAGAGGCAGGCACAAGCAAAAGTATATGCACACACATGCATACAAGCTTCCCCCAAAAACATGTGCAGGCACATGCACCCGCACAGAAAGGCAAAGACATCCTGCTATTATAGACTAGAATACCTGAACAATGCTGGGTACTTTTCACTAATACCATAATATGAGGAGAATTTGACAAAGTTAACAGTGGAGTCATTCCCCAAAAGTCCCAGCACACATACAAATATTCATAGGGATGGGAACTTTAAAATAGGCATGTGGATACCCATATACATTTGTATATGGGTGTGCTGCCAGATGTGTTTCAATTTTATTTCCTGTATGCAGGTAAGAACATAAGAAGTTTCCATGCTGGCTCAGACTGAGAGTCCATCAAGCCCAGCATCCTGTTTCTAACAGTGGCCAATTGTGGTTACAATCACCTGGCAAGTACCCAAACATTAAATAGATCCCATGCTACTAATACAGGTAGTAACCATTTTTAAACCCAGATACACTAACTGCCTTAACCATTTCCTCTAGCAATGAATTCCAGAGCTTAATTATGCATTGAGTGAAAAATAATTTTCTCCACTTTGTTTTAAATGTGCTACTTGCTAATCTCATGGAGTGCCCCCCTAGTCCTTGTATCATCTGAAAGAGTAAAAAACTGCTTCACATTAACTTGTTCAAGTCCTTTCATGATTTTATAGACCTCTATCATATCCCCCCTCAGCCGTCTCTTCCCCAAGCTGAACAGCCCTAACCTCTTTAGCCTTTCCTCATCTGGGAGCTGTTCCATCCCCTTTATTATTATAGTTACCCTTCTCTCTACCTTTTCCAATGCAACAATATTCTTTTTGAGTTGCAGTGACCAAATTTTAACACAGTACTCAAGGTGCGGTCTCACCATGGAGCGATACAGAGGCATTATGGCATTGTCCATTTTATTTGCCATTCCCTTTCTAATAATTCCCAACATTCTGTTTGCTTTATTGACCAAAGCAGCACACTGAGCCGACGATTTCAAAGTATTGTCCACTATGACATCCAGATATTTTCCTGGGTGGTAGCTCCTAATATGGAACCTAACATTATGTAACTACAGCAAGGGTTATTTTTCCTATATGCAACACCTTGCACTTGTCCACATTAAATTTCATCTGCCATTTGGATGCCCAATATTCCAGTCTCACAAGGTCCTCCTACAATTTATCACAATCTGCTTGAGATTTAACTAATCTGAATAATTTTGTGTCAACTGCAAATTTGATCACCTCACTTATCATTCCCCTTTCCAGATCATTTATAAATATATTAAAAAGCAACAGTCCCAGTACGGATCCCTGAGGCACTCACTGTTTACATTTTTCCACTGTGAAAACAGACCATTTAATCCTAACTCTTGTTTCCTGTCTTTTAACCAGTTTGCAATCCAAAAAGGGACATCACCTCCTATCCCATGACTTTTTAGTTTTCTTAGAAGCCTCTCATGAGGAACTTTGTCAAATGCCTTCTGAAAATCTAAATACACTACATCCACCAGCTCAGCTTTATCCACATGTTTATTAATCCTTAAAAAAAAAAAAAAAAAAGTAGCAGATTTGTGAGGCAAGACTTCCCTTGGGTAAATCCATGCTGGCTGTGTTCCATTAAACCATGTTTATCTAAATGTTTTGGGATTTTATTCTTGATAACAGTTTCCACGATTTTTCCCGGCACTGAAGTCTGCCTCACCGGTCTACAGTATCCTGGATCACCCCTGGAGCCTTTTTTAAATACCGGGGTTACATTGGAAGGGGTTACCTTCCAGTCTTCAGGTATAATGGATGATTTAAATGATAGGTTACAAATTACCAGTAATAGATCTGAAGTTTCATTTTTTGGTTCTTTCAGAACGCGGGGGTGTATACAATGTGGTCTGGGTGATTTTCTGCTCTTCAGTTTGTCAGTCTGGCTTACTACATCTTATTATAACTTCATCATGATTTGGTACAGTTCATCGGAATTATCACTCTTGAAAACCATCTCTAGAATGGGTGCGTGCACATATTGTACAACAGACCGGGCACAAGTATGTGCCCTCCTAATTTTAAGTATGTACCTGCACAGCAGGGAAATGTCGTCTTTGAGACCTGCAAGTGAGGAAATTTTATAACATGCGTGTGTCCAGGACATGACCTGTTTCACTAGTTTGTCCACCGGTTTGCCCAGTCTATAGCTAGGTCCTAAAGACGTTATCCCAGACTCCTCCAGCATATCATACATGGCTGGAAATGTTTTCATTCAGACTTACACTTCATCTATAGCAGAAGTAACTTTGTGCTGAAACGAACCTGGATGCGCGCCCAGCGCATATCTCCTGGCCCCGCCCTAGAATGCTATTTTACATGCACTGCACTTACTCGTGTTAGAAATTGTTTCTGTCCTGGTGTGTTAACCGCTGTGATGGCTACACCGAACGATGGTCTATAAAAATCAATCAATCAATCCTCCACCCACATCCCACCCCTTCCCCCCCCCCCCCCCCGATGCGAGGTATTCGTACGTCGACACTCGTGCGTACATGTGGCAGGTTCATAAAATCGGGTGCCCCTGAGTAAGCGATACATGAGCGTGTGTATCGCTTTTAACATTCACCTTTAATTGTTCGTTTACCAGGGTCTTCAGGAGAGAGCTAAAGGGAAAATTTAGGTGAAGGTGAGAGGCAGAGAAAGAGAGACGAAAGGTCCCTGACAGCTGGGAGCTGGTTACACAGTGGTGGGGGAGATGAGGTACAGAATGAGGGAGAGAAAGACAGAAGTAAACAGGAAAAGAGAGCCCAGGGGCGAGAAGACCTCAGACTGAGTGGGATCCGTGGCAGACTGGATGGACCAAGAGTTTCTTTTCTGATGACATCTTCTGTGTTTCCGTGCAGCGGCACAATAAAATAAAAAGGTACAGGCAATGCATTAGTGCTGCCTTTCCGCCAGGCCCTTATGTCTATGTATCAATTGCTTTCCCAAGCATGAAAGACAGATTGCTTTAAAAGCCAGGTTCATCTGGCTGTGTGTTTCTCCTCCTAAAGGGGAGTGGGAGTTGAGATGGGGGGTCCAGGGGCACTGGGAACCAATTAATGGAAACAATTTCCAAGATGAGCTTTAAGCGAAGGTACACAGCCAGTGATTCATGGGGAAAGGATGAGTGTGGGAGCAGGAAAAGTGATTCACACTGGGGGAGCTGAGACAGAAACAAATAAAAAATAAAATAAAAAAAAAACCAAAACCCCAGCCGTCTCTCAAAGGGCTAGAGAAAAGGCCGGTATGGGAGACGGGGACGGTAACTTTTAAACAGCTGCGCGGGTGCACATGTTCGCACGTAAGCAGGCTGGCGCGAAAGGAGGCGGCCGTTTTTTAACATGTGGGTGAGTATATGCGCGTCGACGCCATTACCAGTTTCCCCAGCTCATTCCCAGTTTGCCCAGGTAAGGGATAGGCTTTCCAAATCCCCCCCCCCCCCCCCAGCTAAACAGCCTGCCTTTTACCCTGCTAGCCCCAACTCTTAAAACCCCACTGACTAGCTTGGACTTTTATTATTTTTACTTACCCGCCATCCATAGCTGTAGTAATGGTGGAACTGATTTAGGTGGGTTGTGACTCAGCCAGATTAATTCACTTTTGTTGTGGTTCATCGATAGTTTCACCTGTGCAAGCTTTTCTTTTATTATGGCCATATAATCCGAGATAAGCGATGCCGTTTTACCGAATGGTTGTGTTAGTGGTAGGCTAAATTGCGGTTCGTCAGCATACAGAGAGAAGTTTATTCCAAGTTCTGCTAGCAATTTGCACAAGGGGAGCCCGCGTGTATTAAACAGAGCTGCCGAGAGCGCAGGTCCCTTGCGCAGCGCCTGTAGAACACTGGCATGTGTCGGATATAAGTGATTGTCGAGTTTAACTTGGAAGGATCTGATTGCAAGGAATGCAGGGGAACCATTTTAAGTACATTTCCTTCGATCCCTCCTACAAACCATAACAGACGTTACAAAAAAATTCAAGAGCTATTCAAAACTGCCTACTCTCCAGTTCTCCATAAGTCAGAAAAAAAAAAACAACCCACCCCCTAACCCCTCTCCACCCCCGCTATAATCTCCTAAACGAATCTGTCTTTGAACTCCCACCATTCTATCTAAATGTTTCCCTAGGGTACAATCTGTACGCAGGCTGCCTGCGTCTGCTTTCACTATTTATTTATGGGTGTCCAACCTATGAACCAGTGATTCTCACAAAGAATGGGGGGACATAAACGCACACAAATAAATAAATCAATAGTAAACGTTACGCGGCAGGGGACCCCTGCCGGCGTGTGCTTCTGCATGTAAATGCTTTCGCACATATTTCACGTGAGAGTCTCGGGGCACCCCCCATGCCCCGCCCAGATCTCACCCCCCTCTTTGCAACTCCTTCTTTGCGCGCGTAACGGGGGACGCGCGCAGACTCGGGGGGCGCGCCTTTTAAAACCCACGTGGCATGCACCGGCCAGACACCCTTGCATATCCCCCAGTTTTGGCGGGCGCCGGGCTTTTTAAAAATTCAGCCTAAAGGGAGGAAGTCAGGAGAACGTCGGGAGAACTGGAGAGACAGAATTCAGGCAAAACCAGGAGGAACCACAGAGTGTCCCAAAAAGCTGAATTTCTTAGCGTACAATTTTTAAGAACAACTTGGGTCATTTTCAGAACTTATCAAAATGAGGGGCTGATAAGAGCCATTAGAATTAGATAATATAGACTAAGGAGGGTCTGTCCAAGTTTCTATCAGTCAGTTCAGGACTGATAGAAACTGAGATGTCTAGAACGGGTAGATGTGAATCGGTTATTTACTCTTTCTGATAATAGAAAGACTAGGGGACACTCCATGAAGTTAGTGTGTGGCACATTTAAAACTAATCGGAGAAAGTTCTTTTTTACTCAACGCACAATTAAACTCTGGAATTTGTTGCCAGAGGATGTGGTTAGTGCAGTTAGTGTAGCTGTGTTTAAAAAAGGATTGGATAAGTTCTTGGAGGAGAAGTCCATTACCTGCTATTAATTAAGTTGACTTAGAAAATAGCCACTGCCATTAGCAACGGTAACATGGAATAGACTTAGTTTTTGGGTACTTGCCTGGTTCTTGTGGCCTGGATTGGCCACTGTTGGAAACAGGATGCTGGGCTTGATGGACCCTTGGTCTGACCCAGTATGGCATGTTCTTATGTTCTTATTCCTGTCCTGGAGCACACCGTGTTATTCCAGTACTGAGAGCCCCTCACAAAGCACCTCGGTCCTCCTCTGCAGCACTTGCTGTTATTCCAGGCCTGTCAATGCACCTCTCTCTCTCTCTCTCCTGCCCTCTGGCAGCCCCTACTATTCCAGTTCTTTGAGCCCTATATACAGTTCTGCTAATGCACCCCCTCCTGCCCTGAAGCACCCCGTGTTCCAGTGCTGAAGCCCTCATACACGCCCACGGATCTGCCAATGCACCTTAGTCCTGCCCTGCAGCACCTCCTGCTGCTCTGGTGGTGTGGGGAATGGCAGCTCAGTGCACAGAGTTCCCACTGAGTGCACGAAGCTGGAAGAAAGTTTGCTAGAAAACGGTGAAAATACTTTGAAAGAAGTGAGTCAAAGTTCAGAAACTGTGCCTGAAACTGGAGAAAATCAAACACCTTGAAAGAGAGAAAAGCAGCACGCCAAAGACAGGAGGCTGTGCCGGTAACCAGAGCAAATATCCAGAAGGAATTGGAAGGACAACACCCAGGACAGCAAACTGCACGTACATCTTTATTTTCTGACCTGTTTAAGCAACAGAATCACCCTAGAAAACAGCCAAAATAGAGCAAGATACGCGATGAGATCCCACTGTATTGGAATCACTGCTGGCCCTCCTGACAGCAAATGTGTTGGGGAAAGTTTTATTAAAGTAAAGCTTAAAGTTTCCCTCCCCAGCATGTGAAGTGTTTGATTCATACCCCAGGAAGCTCTCAGTATGATGTGGCATTCAGAGGTGGGACTCGCCTATCGGCTTTTTGGAACCCTTATGAAAAAGTGAAGGACACCCCAGAACGGAAGGATTTCACTGCATCTCTCCCGTCACGGGACACAGTGAAAACAGTGTATGTGGTTTCTAAAACTGAGGACATCCAGACCTATGGCTGCAGAGATACTGGGCGCTGCTAGAAGAGCCACGGCCTGTGCTGGACTCAGAGGGGCTCTGGACCGCGGGCTGGAACGCAGTCCTGCATCTCCCATTGCCTAACAGCTTCGTGATGGAGGCTCCCGCTTCCACCCTGGGCAGATAAAGAAACGTTTTAAACGGGCCTCTACAGAGCATTTCAGCTCAACCGGCAAATATGTAAAGTGTGGGAAATGTGAACAGACTGGGCACACCAGTGCCGAGGGCACCGAGCGAGTGAAGTGCCACCGTGTATGTGCATTGTCCTCAGCCATATCACAACTGCACCCCCCCCCCCCCCCCCCACACACACGGAATGACCCCCGGGAGGAAGTCCCTGATGAGAGGCGAGAAACTCAGCTGGAGCCCCAGCCAGAGCAGGAAGCCCCCTGCAAGCCAGCTGCTCTGCCAAATGGAGCAGGAGGAAGCGGAGGGTCGGCCCTGTGCCAGAAGCTGCACTTCAGCCGGAACAGGCAGCAAAAGGCTGCGGGGCCTGATGCACGTGAGCAGGAGCTGAGCGTCCCGGGACTTAGATGGAGACGACTCAAGACGGCAGCAGAAACCTCTCGGTGCACTAATGCAAGGGAAAAAGGAGGCTCCAAGGATACAGCAGAGTTCGAAAGCCCTGAGACGGCAGAGCAGGGGACAGCACAATCTCCTGAGGATCACAGCCCCTGACAGTGGTCACCCGTGGATATGGACTTTCCTTCTGTGGCCCTTTAAGAGGCGCCCGTCCTTACTGGAGGATGAAGCTGTAGGCAAAAAAGAGTAATGGGAAGAAAAAAAAATAAAATCTCTCTGTGAAATATGGCAATCTCACAACCAGGGAAGTTACCCCTCCCCCCCCTTACCATTGCCACATGTAATGTGAACAGTATAGAGACAGGTCAGTCACGAGAGGCGGCGTACGACTGCCCGAGGAAAGAGAGATGGGACGCATGCGTCCCTGCAAGAGACCACACTGTGTGCAGCCTGAAAGACAGCTCCATCGCTAGGCCAGGCCTCTCAATGTGCTCAGCTGGGCAGGATTGGATAAGGCAGGGTGGCGATTCTGTTCACCTCCCTGGTGAAAGTGCTGGAGCTGTGTCCGGGGAGAGGCCTCCCCATGGAGGGAGTGAGCTTGTGCTTGATCTACATCTACAGCCCCCCAAACCAAAGGCGAGAATGGCTCCAAGCAGTGAAGCCATTCCTCATTACATCCAGGCTCCTGGTCTTTGGCGGGGGAGGGGGAGGGGGGGGGGACCTCAGCTGTGTGTGGAGAGCAGTCTGGATCGGGGCTTCACAGCCTGAGGCTCCCGGATATGATGAAACCACCCTCGCAGAAATGATAAAACAGGTCAGTCTAATAGATGTGTACTGCCAGCACTTTCCTAGACACCCAGGCTACACATTCAGCACACAGTGGCACACGATAAAGCTGCATTGACCGTCTGTACAGACAAGCATCAGTCTGTACAGCTCAGGTGCAGACTGTACCCTCTGCCTTCTCTGACCACTGCGTAGTGAAGTGCCTGTTGAATTCCTCCAAAATCACCCGGTTTGGGAGAGAGGAGTTTGGCGTTTCAACCCAGAAACAAAACAAAAGGTGGAAAAGCTTTATGAAAACCAGAAGTTGCAAGCATCCCTCTACAACCCCACGCAGGAGTGGTGGGACCCGCTGCGGTCTCTCCTGAAAAAAAAGGAGCTGCTAGGAGAGTAAAGAAGGAACAGGGAAGGTTTGCCTTCTTATGGCTGCGGCTCAGCAGGATGCACTCAGGCATGAGCTGTGGGAAACACGTGAACATTATTCTGTATAACCAGACTAAGGAAGAGATGAAGAAACTACATGCGATGACAGAAACAGCCCTGATGGTCCTGGACAGGAGAGGAAATAAAAATCCTGGGTTCTGCCCAGAGCTGTATAAGTCCTTAAAGGAAAGAGTTAAAAGCAAGCTACAGGACTCAGAACTCTCCAGGTAGGATGCGTAACTGAATACTACCAAAGACTATTCAAAGGACGCAATATACCATCCCGGGAGATACAGGTCTTCCTAGGACCCATCCCTGCGCCCCGACTGTCAGCACTGGGGTCCCAGCTCCTCATGGCCCCAAACACAGAGCCAACTGGCCAGTGACGCCACCTCCAGCCTGAACTGCAGGAGATCTCCAGGGTGCAGTGTTAGCTACGGAGCTGGGCAGCATGTACAACCTCTTCCTGAAGGGAGGGTCTCTGCGGAAATCACTTCTCATCCTGCAGTGTAAGAAAGGGAATGGAGAACACTCGACAAACTGGAGACTCACAACCATTACTGACCATGTCCTTCTGAACCGCCTGTGCACAGTGGCCCCATCCCTCGTCTCCCCAGAACAGGCCTGTGCCATAAAAGGCAGGCAGATCGCTAATAATCTGGCCTGTGTACAGGAGAGAGAAGACGGATTCCCTTTTATTTGCTGAGCCTTGATCAGGAATAGGCTTTTGACCAGATTGGCCATGGATACCCTTTTGAGACTTTGAAACACTGTGGTATCCCCGGAACATTTGTACAATGCTTGTCGTGCCTGTATCACTCTGCTCCTGGTGTCCTATTTGTCAATGGGTGGCTGGGAGAGGGCTTTAAGATCCAGTCAGGAGTTAGGAAAGGTTGCCCACTCAGTGCCTTACTGTATGTCTTTTCCATAGACCCTTTTGCTAAGAGTGGTACAGATTAATAAGGCCATCCAAGGGATTCCTGTTCACCCGGGAGAGAAGTCATCTGCAGGTGGTGTTAACATGATGGCATACGCAGATGACATTGTTTGCTTTGTCCCAAATGCCAGATTCAAGCACACCCCCCTGGGAGACAGTTGAGAAGTTTGAAAAGGTGTCAGACTCTAAGGTGAACACAGCAAAGTCCAATGCCATGTGGGTAGGCCCTGAGGAAACCAAATTCTCACTTACGGGCCGATGCAGTACAGTGCGCTCTGGTGGAGCGCACTGTTAACCCGCGTTTGGACATACGTTTTCGACGCGCTAGCTTTACCCCTTATTCAATAAGAGGTTGAAAACGCGCGTCCAACCCCCCCCCGAAACTAATAGTGCCCGCAACATGCAAATGCATGTTGATGGCCCTATTAGTCATTCCTGTGCGATTCACTAAGTAAAATGTGCAGCCAAGCCACGCATTTTACTTTCAGAAATTAGCGCCTACCCAAAGGTAGGCGTTAATTTCTGCCGGCGCCGGGAAAGTGCACAGAAAAGCAGTAAAAACTGCTTTTCTGTACACCCTCTGACTTAATATTTATTTATTTATATTTATTTATTTAACATTTTTCTATACCGAACTTCATGACAAGCTTCATATCAGGCCGGTTTACATCAAACTTAGGGATTAACTGAACATAACCATGTAACAGGAAGGCCGAAGCGCAGATACAAATAACAGGTAGAATGAACTTGGGGGCTAGAGTAGCCAGGAAATAAAAGACAGGAAAGAAACTGGAGAATGAGAACGTATGAATATACAGTGGCTGGGTCGGTCATTTAGTCTATTGGGCTAAATGAAGGAAGTGATGCAATGTTAGGCTTAAGGGAAGGCTTGGAGGAAAAGCCAAGTTTTGAGTTTTTTTCGGAAGGTAATCAGGCAGGGTTCCAATCTTAATATCCAGACTTAATATCCAGACTTAAGGCAGGGTTCCAGACTTAATATCCAGTCTTAATATCCAGACTTAATATCCAGACTTAATATCCAGACTTAAGGCAGGGTTCCAGTCTTAATATCCAGACTTAATATCCAGACTTAATATCCAATCTTAATATCCAGACTTAATATCCAGACTTAATATCCAGACTTAAGGCAGGGTTCCAGTCTTAATATCCAGACTTAATATCCAGTCTTAATATCCAGACTTAATATCCAATCTTAATATCCAGACTTAATATCCAGACTTAATATCCAGACTTAAGGCAGGGTTCCAGTCTTAATATCCAGACTTAATATCATGGCGATATTAAGTCTAAGGTCCCAAAGTAAAAAAAAAATTTTAAATCGGCCACGGCTCGGGGGTTGAAAACCGGACGCTCAGTTATGCCGGCGTCCGGTTTCCGAACACGTCGCTGTCAGCGGGTTTGAGAACTGACGCCGGCAAAATTGAGGTTCGGCTGTCAAACCCACTGACAGCCGCCGCTCCTGTCCAAAAAGAGGCGCTAGGGACGCGCTAGTGTCCCTAGCGCCTCTTTTTACCGCAGGCCCTCATTTAAATACTGAATCGCGTGCACAGGAGAGGGGCCTGTGCACGCGCCGCTCTCCCGCGACTTTTACTGAATCGGCCTGTTAGAGAGGGGATCCAGGCACTGCCTGGATCCCCTCTCTAACAGGCCGATTCAGTGCTAGGGGTCTCCTTCGGTGGCGTTTACCCAATCCACAGAAACTGGGAAGCAAAGATTAAAAGTGGGTGGCCAGATGGAAGACTATGAAACACCCACTGTGCATTAAAGTCTGCATTTTTAAGACTTTTCTTTTACCTTTCTTTGTGTATCTAAGTTTTGCACTTCCGCTACTCCAAACTTGATGGTCAGTCTGAATGCCCTGTTCTACGAGATGCTCTGGGGGTGTAAAATCCAAAGAGTGTGGAGAATGATCGTCTGTTTGCCAAAAAACAAAACCCGAGGGAGCTTAAGCATAATAAACCCTGTGCTGTTTTGTGCCACTATATATGTTTTTTTTCAATTTGAACCAATGTCTGAGTTTTGGCTCTGTCACTGGCAGCGCATCTTATCTAGATCGGTCATGCCACTAATCCCAGCATGGACATCAGGGTACAAGGCCATTGCCCGCCCCATGTTCAGGCTCTCATAAGATACGTAACATCCTGGCATATCTTAGTGGATGAAGTGACCTCACTCTCCAGGACAGAGCTGTATGATCTCGTACTCAGGAGGTCATTCTACGATGACCTTGCCTTGCCGCAGTGCTCTTGAGAGTATTACACTGAAATTCTCCATAAGCCGTAAGACCGCAGGATACCACCGTCTGCGAGGGACTTCCTATGGCTCTCTCAGTACTAGGGCGACTCAGGGTCTGGAGTAACATGAGGCTAAGGGTTAATGTGGGAAACAACTGCCCTCATCCTCCCTGTACCGCACAGAAGGAAACGTGGAGCCCCTGTTTCTGATCTGCCCGTTCAGTAATGCAGTGTGGGCAGAGGCCACAAAACAATTAGGTATCCCCCCCTCATGTACTGGGTATAAGGATAGGATCCATGGCATTGGGCTACAGCTCAGTAAACCTCGATGGACTCGCACTCTGTGGGTCATCGCCACAGTTATAAAGCACAAAATATGCCTTAGTATTGAGAAGAATTCACACCCCGATTAATGAAGTGGTGACCTCAGTCATGAGCACCGACTGGGACCAAGAAAAAGAGCAGTAACCCCCCCCCCCCAAATCTAGTGAGCATTCTGGGGTAACCTGACCTGGATGTTAAAGGAACAATTCATGTAATAACAATTTCACAATGCTTTACACCTGATCTTGTAAATAATCTAAATATTGTATATCTGTAAATATTTTCTTGTTTATAAATAAGTGAGCATTACCTTGCTGTTCCAGTTCCAGGATCCCCACACACATAGCTCTGCCCATGCACCTCACTCCTGCCCTGCAGCACTTCTCCTGTTCCAGTACTGAGACTCCTCCTCACACACACAGCTCTGCCACTGCACCTCACTCCTGCCCTGCAGCACCCTTTGCTATTCCAGTAGTGAGATCCTCCCCTCCCCCCACATACAGCTCTGCCAATACACCTCAGTTCTGTCCTGCAGCTCCCTCCTCTGCTATTCCATTTCTGAGACCCTCACAAACAGCTCTACCAGGACCAATGCATCTCGCTATGCCTTGCATTATCCCCGCTGTGCTAATATCGAGATCCACACATACATACATACACACACACAGCACTGCCAATACACCTCACTTCTGCTCTGGAGCACTTTTCCAGTACTGAGATTTCCCCCTCATACACACAGCTCTGCCACTGCTCCTCACTTTTGCCCTGCAGCATCCCCTGCTATTCTGCTACTGAACTTCGCTTGAAGTTCCTGTGGTAAATGCTGCATTTGTTTGGCTTGGTGTTCAATCTTATTGTGACTATCTCTGAGGATGGCAGAGATATCATATAGTAATTTTTATTATTTATGAATATTTGAGGCATAGTGAGATGTTGACTTTTGTTTTCAGATGTTGATAAATCTAGTTGTGCAAATGTTTTTTTCTGAGAAATAATTTTAAATAGAAATGATGACAGGATTCAGGTGGCATCTTATAGACTAACTCATTTATTGAGTCATGAGCTTTCAAGGACAGAGTCCCCTTCATCAGATGCACCTTGTAGCAAAAATGACATGAGGGGAGTGGCACCTTATAGACTAACCAATGTACTGAGGCGTGAGCTCTTGAGGACAGAGTCCACGTCATCCATTGCATAATGTAGCAAAAATGACATGAGGGGAGTGGCACCTTATAGACTAACCAATGTATTGAGTCCTGAGCTCTTGAGGACAGAGTCCCCTTCATCAGATGCATAATGTAGCAAAAATGACATGAGGGGAGTGGCACCTTATAGACTAAATATTTGTTGTATAAGACATAATCTGTTCCTTGATTATAATTATTTAATCAATTAAAACACTTTTATAGAACATCATCTAATTGATTATCAAGCAATATTAACATGTAATTTAAACCTCATTCCATCAAATGCATATATAGTAAGAATAATGTATAAACTTATTCAATTTTTCTCTTACATTTTTTAAATTTTATTCAATTTTTAACATTGTGTGGATACCCCAAAACTCCCAAATTTTTCCATAAATATACATAACACATTATCCCATAAAATACATACTACCCATTCATTCACACCATGCATACTATTACTTAAAATTCTAACTTCAAGTTCTGAATAAGAGCCTACCCAGACTGATTAACTGTTGTTAATATTCTAATCACTATATATAATATATATTGAATACGGTGGGAGCGTTAACAACTGTTGAGGAACTAAAGAAATGTATTAAAAAGAGCTAATGATGCTGGATATGTGTAGAAATATTGTATGAAGGTTAATTTATCTGTAATTCATGTACTGTACCTACTTTTGTTAAATATGTTTATGGGAAAAGTGCAATATGGTGGGTAATTTTAAGTTTATTTATTTTATTTAACACTTTTCTATACCGACCTTCATGGTTGAGGACCATATCAGATCGGTTTACATCGAAAGGGGGAACTGTAACAAGAACCGTAGGTAAAAATAGGAAGAACAAAGTTACATTCAACAGGGGTAGTAAACTTGGAAGCAAAGACTGCTAGAGAGCAAAAAAGTTTAAGGAACGTAGTGATTAGAATATTAACAACAGTTAATCAGTCTGGGTAGGCTCTTATTCAGAACTTGAAGTTAGAATTTTAAGTAATAGTATGCATGGTGTGAATGAATGGGTAGTATGTATTTTATGTGATAGTGTGTTATGTATATTTATGGAAAAATTTGGGAGTTTTGGGGTATCCACACAATGTTAAAAATTGAATAAAATTTAAAAAATGTAAGAGAAAAATTGAATAAGTTTATACATTATTCTTACTATATATGCATTTGATGGAATGAGGTTTAAATTACATGTTAATATTGTTTGATAATCAATTAGATGATGTTCTATAAAAGTGTTTTAATTGATTAAATAATTATAATCAAGGAACAGATTATGTCTTATACAACAAATATTTATGTCCTTATTTGATGTTTGGCATTATTGAGTTAAGGACTGGTATATTACCCTTGCTGTAGTTACCATATTACCTTATAGACTAACTCATTTATTGAGTCATGAGCTTTCAAGGACAGAGACCACTTCATCAGATGCATCTTATAGCAAAAATGACATAGGGGAGTGACACCTTATAGACTAACCAATGTTAGTTAGTTAGTCTATAAGGTGTTACTCCCCCCATGTCATTTTTGCTACAAGATGCATCTGATGAAGGGGACTCTGTCCTTGAGAGCTCAGGACTCAATACATTGGTTAGTCTATAAGGTGCCACTCCCCCCATGTCATTTTTGCTACAAGATGCATCTGATGAAGGGGACTCTGTCCTCAAGAGCTCAGGACTCAATACATTGGTTAGTCTATAAGGTGCCACTCCCCTCATGTCATTTTACTATAAGATGCATCTGATGAAGGGGACTCTGTCCTCGAGAGCTCACGCCTCAATACATTGGTTAGTCTATAAGGTGCCACTCCCCTCATGTCATTTTACTACAAGATGCATCTGATGAAGGGGACTCTGTCCTCCAGAGCTCACGCCTCAGTACTTTGGTTAGTCTATAAGGTGCCACTCCCCTCATGTCATTTTACTACAAGATGCATCTGATGAAGGGGACTCTGTCCTCGAGAGCTCACACCTCAACACATTGGTTAGTCTATAAGGTGCCACTCCCCTCATGTCATTTTACTACAAGATGCATCTGATGAAGTGGACTCTGTCCTTGAGAGCTCAGCCTCAACACATTGGTTAGTCTATAAGGTGCCACTCCCCTCATGTCATTTTACTACAAGATGCATCTGACGAAGGGGACTCTGTCCTTCAGAGCTCATGATTCAATACAATGGTTACGATGGCATCCACCTCATGTCATTTTTGCTACACCAGACTGACACGGCTATCCTTCTGAAGATTTTTCACACCATTAAAGAGAGATACTGAAACCAAGAAAGAAGCAACAGCAAGAATCAGCCAGCCTGAAATGATTAAGCCCGAACAGAAGTTGTGACAGTGTAAGAAGACTCAGCAACATTTGTTTGCTTTTTGTTGGGAATTGGAGGGGTGGGGATGGATGTGAGATGTACCTTGCATGCGGGTATTTATTTCCTGAAGAACCATTTGCCACCTCCCACTGTCTCCAGGGCAACCGTGGCTTTAGATTGTTACTGTAATTTGGGTTTGGTAACAGTCTACAGCCATGGTCGCTCGGGCAAGACACAGGCAGCGGACAGACGGGTGCAAAAACCATGGCTCAGAAATGAAATGTTGGTGTAATTTATTGTGGGGATTTGAATGATGAATAAAATCACACTGCTCCGTACAAAGACTGGCCTGTGGAGACAAGCAGGAACTGAAGCCGGCTCATCGTGATGTTAGATAGAAATCCGCACCAAACTGAGTGACATCGTCACCTGGAATTTCACACCAGCCCGAGTGTCAACTTCATCTGGGATAAGCACACCAGTCCCCAGCAGCATCGTCACCTGCAACGTGCACACCAGCCCCAGCGACGTCATCACCTGCAACGTGCACGCCAGCCCCAGCGACGTCATCACCTGCAACGTGCACACCAGCCCCAGCGACGTCATCACCTGCAACGTGCACGCCAGCCCCAGCGACGTCATCAGGTAATCACAGAAAGATATATGTAAATGTTGTACAAACTGAAGAGGTCTGCATTATGGGGCTCACTCTAAAAGGAATTTTTCACACGAGAACAGTTTTTCAAAGCATTTTATGGGTGTTAATCAGGGTCTGATAATATCCCTCCTTCACTGCAACTTTAAAAGCAGACTTTTAGTACCACTGAGGGGACTTGTTCCTGCATGTGCTAGGTCGGAGGAGACACACGATGCATCTAGACGGCATTTTCAGATCTTCATATCTACGTTTACAGCTCCAATCTGCTCAGGGCAAAAGCAGATGCATGTGATTGTACCCGAAAAGTTTTAAAGCACAAGTCCACGCACTCCTTCACTTTCAAATTAGATCTAAAGCCGGCAGATAAAAAGCCCGGGCAGCCCCTGTGTCAATGCAGATAGTGTGAAAATGTATATACCACCATACACTATGGAGTATTATAACATATTACAGCTATGAGTCCCTTCCCCAGAGAGCTTCCTGTGACACGTATGTACCACTATACACCAGGGTGTTTCTATAACAAACGACAGATACGAGTCCCTTCCCCAGAGAGCTTCCTGTGACATGTATGTACCACTATACATCAGGGTGTTTCTATAACAAATTACAGATATGAGTCCCTTCCCCAGAGAGCTTCCTGTGACATGTATATACCACCATACACCAGGGTGTTTCTATAACAAATTACACATACAAGGAGTCCCTTCCCCAGAGAGCTTCCTGTGACATGTGTATACCACCATACACCAGGGTATCTCTATAACAGCTTACAGACAGATACAAGTCCCTTCCCCAGAGAGCTTCCTGAGACATGTATATACCACCATACACCAGGGTGTCGCTATAACAAATTACACGTACGAGTCCCTTCTCCAGAGAGCTTCCTGTGACATGTATATACCACCATACACCAGGCTGTCTCTATAACAAATTACACATAGGTGTCTCTTCCCCAGAGAGCTTCCTGTGACATGTATATACCACCATACAACAGGGTGTCTCTATAATAAATTACACATACGAGTCCCTTCCCCAGAGAGCTTCCTGTGACATGTATATACCACCATACACCAGGGTGTCTCTATAACAAATTACACATAGGTGTCCCTTCCCCAGAGAGCTTCCTGTGACATGTATATACCACCATACACCAGGGTGTCTCTATAACAAATTACAAATACGAGTCCCTTCCCCAGAGAGCTTCCTGTGACATGTATATACCACCATACACCAGGGTATCTCTATAACAAATTACACATACGAGTCCCTTCACCAGAGAGCTTCCTGTGACATGTATATACCACCATACACCAGGGTGTCTCTATAATAAATTACACATACGAGTCCCTTCCCCAGAGAGCTTCCTGTGACATGTATATACCACCATACACCAGGGTGTCTCTATAATAAATTACACATACGAGTCCCTTCCCCAGAGAGCTTCCTGTGACATGTATATACCACCATACACCAGGGTGTCTCCATAACAAATTACACATACGAGTCCCTTCCCCAGAGAGCTTCCTGTGACATGTATATACCACCATACACCAGGGTGTCTCTATAATAAATTACACATACGAGTCCCTTCCCCAGAGAGCTTCCTGTGACATGTATATACCACCATACACCAGGGTGTCTCTATAATAAATTACACATACGAGTCCCTTCCCCAGAGAGCTTCCTGTGACATGTATATACCACCATACACCAGGGTGTCTCTATAATAAATTACACATACGAGTCCCTTCCCCAGAGAGCTTCCTGTGACATGTATATACCACCATACACCAGGGTGTCTCCATAACAAATTACACATACGAGTCCCTTCCCCAGAGAGCTTCCTGTGACATGTATATACCACCATACACCAGGGTGTCTCTATAATAAATTACACATACGAGTCCCTTCCCCAGAGAGCTTCCTGTGACATGTATATACCACCATACACCAGGGTGTCTCTATAATAAATTACACATACGAGTCCCTTCCCCAGAGAGCTTCCTGTGACATGTATATACCACCATACACCAGGGTGTCTCTATAATAAATTACACATACGAGTCCCTTCCCCAGAGAGCTTCCTGTGACATGTATATACCACCATACACCAGGGTATCTTAGTCCTGGGGGAATTCTGTGATACTGAGGAATGCAGAATTTGTGCAGAATTCCCCCCCTGCCCAGAATTGCCAATTTTTGTGGAGCAAATGGCAGAGGAGACCCCAGCATGCGGCGAATGGAGCACGCGAAGATGAAGGCCTTGGCACACCATTCACAGTGAAGATGAAGTCCCCTGTGTGCCGTGGGATGCGCTCCACTCACGGCGAAGATGAAGGCCCAGGAGAGAGGAGAGGGAGGGGATGTGAGAAAGGGGAGGGGGTGTGAGAGAGGGGAGGGTGAAAGAGCAGGGGAATGAGCAGAAGGGTGTGAGAGAGAGCATGGGGGTGAGATGCTTGAGTGTGGGTGCCAGAGAGAGGGAGCCTATATGAGGAAATTGTGAAGGAGTGTGTATGTGTGTGAGAATTGGTAGCTCGTGTGTATGAAAAAGGGATAGTGTGTATGTGAGGGTGCTAGTCTGTGTGAAGGGATTGTGTATGTGTGAGACAAAGCCTGTGTGAAGGGCTGTGTGAGAGAGAAAGATATAGGTAGCCTGTGTGAGGTTGTATGTGTGAGAGAGAAAGGGAGCTTGTGTGGGTGTGTATGCAAGAGAGAGGACCCTGTATGAGGGGATATGTGTATGCGAGAGAGTGAGGGAGCCTGTATAAGGGTGTGTGTATGTGTACTAGAGAGCGGGAGCATGTGTGTGAGAGAGGGAGGGACAGAGGGAGCCTGTGTGAGAGGCAGTACTGAGAACGGGGTCAAACTCTGGGACTGGCAATAGAGTGGAAGGGGATGAGCCTAGAGGTGGAGGGGAGAGATACTGGCAGGTGGAGGAGTTGGGGCCTGAGAGGGCAAAGTGGCCAGAGGAGTAGGGACAGCAAGTGGAAGAGACACTCTTACAGTGAATTTCTAGGGAAATTCTGCTCAAAATATTTAAAATTCTGCATCTCTACGTAATACATTTTTTCTGTATTAATTGTAAATGTAATTACTTAAAGATTGTCATGTAAATTGTATTATTTTAACAAAATATAAAGTTTGCAGAATTTTGCAGAATTTTAAGGTTTTTGAGCACAGAATTTAAAATGTTTTTGTGCAGAATTCCCCCACCAGTAGTAACTCTATAACAAATTACAGATACAATGAGTCCCTTCCCCAGAGAGCTTCCTGTGACATGTATATACCACCATACACCAGGGTATCTCTATAACAAATTACAGATACAATGAGTCCCTTCCCCAGAGAACTTCCTGTGAAATGTATATACCACCATACACCAGGGTGTCTCTATCACAAATTACAGAACCGATACAAGTCCCTCCCCCAGAGAGCTTCCTGTGACATGTATATATCACTATACACCAGGGTATCTCTATAACAAATTACAGATACGAGTCCCTTCCCAGAGAGCTTCCTGTGACATGTATATATCACCATACACCAGGGTATCTCTATAACAAATTACAGAACAGATACAAGTCCCTCCCCCACAGAGCTTCCTGTGACATGTATATACCACCATACACCAGGGTGTCTGTATAACAAGTTACAGACAGATACAAGTCCCTTCCCCAGAGAGCTTCCTGGGACATGTATATACCACCATACACCAGGGTATCTCTATAACAAATTACAGATACAATGAGTCCCTTCCCCAGAGAGCTTCCTGTGACATGTATTTACCACCATACACCAGGGTGTCTCTATAACAAATTACAGATAGAATGAGTCCCTTCCCCAGAGAGCTTCCTGTGACATGTATATACCACCAAACACCAGGGTGTCTCTATAACAAATTACAGATACAATGAGTCCCTTCCCCAGAGAGCTTCCTGTGACATGTATTTACCACTATACACCAGGGTGTCTCTATAACAAATTACAGATACAATGAGTCCCTTCCCCAGAGAGCTTCCTGTGACATGTATATAACCACCATACACCAGGGTGTCTCTATAACAAATTACAAATACAATGAGTCCCTTCCCCAGAGAGCTTCCCGTGACATGTATATACCACCAAACAACAGGGTGTCTCTATAACAAATTACAGATACAATGAGTCCCTTCCCCAGAGAGCTTCCGGTGACATGTATATACCACCAAACACCAGGGTGTCTCTATAACAAATTACACATACGAGTCCCTTCCCCAGAGAGCTTCCCGTGACATGTATATACCACCATACACCAGGGTGTCTCTATAACAAATTACAGATACAATGAGTCCCTTCCCCAGAGAGCTTCCTGTGACATGTATATACCACCATACACCAGGGTATCTGTATAACAAATTACAGATACAATGAGTCCCTTCCCCAGAGAGCTTCCTGTGACATGTATATACCAACATACACCAGGGTATCTGTATAACAAATTACAGATACAATGAGTCCCTTCCCCAGAGAGCTTCCTGTGACATGTATATACCACCATACACCAGGGTGTCTCTATAACAAATTACACATATGAGTCCCTTCCCCAGAGAGCTTCCTGTGACATGTATATACCACCATACACCAGGGTGTCTCTATAACAAATTACAGATACAATGAGTCCCTCCCCCAGAGAGCTTCCTGGGACATGTATATACCACCATACACCAGGGTGTCTCTATAACAAATTACAGATACAATGAGTCCCTTCCCCAGAGAGCTTCCTGTGACATGTTTATACCACCATACACCAGGGTGTCTCTATAACAAATTACACATACGAGTCCCTTCCCCAGAGAGCTTCCTGTGACATGTATATACCACCATACACCAGGGTATCTCTACAACAAATTACAAATATGAGTCCCTTCCCCAGAGAGCTTCCTGTGACATGTATATACCAACATACATCAGGGTATCTTAGTCCTGGGGGAATTCTGTGATACTGCGGAGTGCAGAATTTGTGCAGAATTCCCCCCCTGAACAGAATTGCCAATTTTTGTGCAGAAAATGGCAGTGGAGACCCCAGCATGCCGCGAATGAAGCACGTGAAGATGAAAGCCCCGGCACACCATTCACAGTGAAGATGAAGGCCCCCCCTGTGTGCCGCGGGACGCGCTCCACCCACGGCAAAGATGAAGGCCCAGGTGTGAGAGAGGAGAGGCTGAAAGACCAGGGGAGGGTGAAAGAGCAGGGGAGTGAGCAGAAGGGTGTGAGAGAGAGCATGGGGGTGAGATGCTTGAGTGTGGGTGCCAGAGAGAGGGAGCCTATATGAGGAGATTGTGAAGGAGTGTGTATGTGTGTGAGAGATTGGGAGCTCATGTGTATGAAAAAGGGATCGTGTGTATGTGAGGGGGCTAGCCTGTGTGAAGGATTGTGTATGTGTGAGACAGAGCCTTTGTGAAGGGCAGCCTGAGAGAGCGACATAGGTAGCCTGTGTGAGGATGTATGTGTGAGAGAGAAAGGGAGCTTGTGTGGGTGTGTATGCAAGAGAGAGGACCCTGTATGAGGGGATCTGTGTGTGCGAGAGAGTGAGGGAGCCTGTATAAGGGTGTGTGTATGTGTACTAGAGAGCGGGAGCATGTGTGTGAGAGAGGGAGGGACAGAGGGAGCCTGTGTGAGAGGCAGTACTGAGAATGGGGTCAAACTCTAGGACTGGCAATAGAGCGGAAGGGGATGAGCCTAGAGGTGGAGGGGAGAGATACTGGCAGGTGGAGCAGTTGGGGCCTGACAGGGCAAAGTGCCAGGGGAGAAGGGACAGCAAGTGGAAGAGACACTCTTACAGTGAATTTCTAGGGAAAATCTGCTCAAAATACTTAAAATTCTGCATCTCTACGTAATACATTTTTTCTGTATTAATTTTAAATGTAATTACTTAAAGATTGTCATGTAAATTGTATTACTTTGACAAAATATAAAGTTTGCCGAATTTTGCAGAATTTTAAGGTTTTTGAGCACAGAATTTAAAATGTTTTTGCACAGAATTCCCCCAGCAGTAGTAACTCTATAACAAATTACAGATACAATGAGTCCCTTCCCCAAAGAGTTTCCTGTGACATGTATATACCACCATACACCAGGGTATCTCTATAACAAATTACAGATACAATGAGTTCCTTCCCCAGAGAGCTTCCTGTGACATGTATATACCACCATACACCAGGATGTCTCTATAACAAATTTCAGATACAATGAGTCCCTTCCCCAGAGAGCTTCCTGTGACATGTATATACCACCATACACCAGGGTATCTCTATAACAAATTACAGATACAATGAGTCCCTTCCCCAGAGAACTTCCTGTGACATGTATATACCACCATACACCAGGGTGTCTCTATAACAAATTACAGAACCGATACAAGTCCCTCCCCCAGAGAGCTTCCTGTGACATGTATATATCACTATACACCAGGGTATCTCTATAACAAATTACAGATACGAGTCCCTTCCCAGAGAGCTTCCTGTAACATGTATATATCACCATACACCAGGGTATCTCTATAACAAATTACAGAACAGATACAAGTCCCTCCCCCACAGAGCTTCCTGTGACATGTATATACCACCATACACCAGAGTGTCTGTATAACAAGTTACAGACAGATACAAGTCCCTTCCCCAGAGAGCTTCCTGGGACATGTATATACCACCATACACCAGGGTATCTCTATAACAAATTACAGATACAATGAGTCCCTACCCCAGAGAGCTTCCTGTGACATGTATTTACCACCATACACCAGGGTGTCTCTATAACAAATTACAGATAGAATGAGTCCCTTCCCCAGAGAGCTTCCTGTGACATGTATATACCACCAAACACCAGGGTGTCTCTATAACAAATTACAGATACAATGAGTCCCTTCCCCAGAGAGCTTCCTGTGACATGTATTTACCACTATACACCAGGGTGTCTCTATAACAAATTACAGATACAAGGAGTCCCTTCCCCAGAGAGCTTCCTGTGACATGTATATAACCACCATACACCAGAGTGTCTCTATAACAAATTACAAATACAATGAGTCCCTTCCCCAGAGAGCTTCCCGTGACATGTATATACCACCATACACCAGGGTATCTGTATAACAAATTACAGAACAAATACAAATCCCTCCCCCAGAGAGCTTCCTGTGACATGTATATATCACCATACGCCAGGGTATCTCTATAACAAATTACAGAACAGATACAAGTCCCTCCCCCACAGAGCTTCCTGTGACATGTATATACCACCATACAACAGGGTGTCTGTATAACAAGTTACAGACAGATACAAGTCCCTTCCCCAGAGAGCTTCCTGGGACATGTATATACCACCATACACCAGGGTATCTCTATAACAAATTACAGATACAATGAGTCCCTTCCCCAGAGAGCTTCCTGTGACATGTATTTACCACCATACACCAGGGTGTCTCTATGACAAATTACAGATACAATGAGTCCCTTCCCCAGAGAGCTTCCTGTGACATGTATATACCACCATACACCAGAGTGTCTCTATAACAAATTACAAATACAATGAGTCCCTTCCCCAGAGAGCTTCCCGTGACATGTATATAACCACCATACACCAGGGTGTCTCTATAACAAATTACAGATACAATGAGTCCCTTCCCCAGAGAGCTTCCTGTGACATGTATTTACCACTATACACCAGGGTGTCTCTATAACAAATTACAGATACAAGGAGTCCCTTCCCCAGAGAGCTTCCTGTGACATGTATATAACCACCATACACCAGAGTGTCTCTATAACAAATTACAAATACAATGAGTCCCTTCCCCAGAGAGCTTCCCGTGACATGTATATACCACCGTACACCAGGGTATCTGTATAACAAATTACAGATACAATGAGTCCCTTCCCCAGAGAGCTTCCCGTGACATGTATATACCACCAAACAACAGGGTGTCTCTATAACAAATTACAGATACAATGAGTCCCTTCCCCAGAGAGCTTCCGGTGACATGTATATACCACCAAACACCAGGGTGTCTCTATAACAAATTACACATACGAGTCCCTTCCCCAGAGAGCTTCCCGTGACATGTATATACCACCATACACCAGGGTGTCTCTATAACAAATTACACATACGAGTCCCTTCCCCAGAGAGCTTCCTGTGACATGTTTATACCACCATACACCAGGGTGTCTCTATAACAAATTACAAATATGAGTCCCTTCCCCAGAGAGCTTCCTGTGACATGTATATACCACCATACATCAGGGTATCTTAGTCCTGGGGGAATTCTGTGATACTGCGGAGTGCAGAATTTGTGCAGAATTCCCCCCCTGAACAGAATTGCCAATTTTTGTGCAGAAAATGGCAGTGGAGACCCCAGCATGCCGCGAATGGAGCCCGTGAAGATGAAAGCCCCGGCACACCATTCACAGTGAAGATGAAGGCCCCCCCTGTGTGCCGCGGGACGCGCTCCACCCACGGCAAAGATGAAGGCCCAGGTGTGAGAGAGGGGAGGGGGTGTGAGAGAGGAGAGGCTGAAAGACCAGGGGAGGGTGAAAGAGCAGGGGAGTGAGCAGAAGGGTGTGAGAGAGAGCATGGGGGTGAGATGCTTGAGTGTGGGTGCCAGAGAGAGGGAGCCTATATGAGGAGATTGTGAAGGAGTGTGTATGTGTGTGAGAGATTGGGAGCTCATGTGTATGAAAAAGGGATCGTGTGTATGTGAGGGGGCTAGCCTGTGTGAAGGATTGTGTATGTGTGAGACAGAGCCTTTGTGAAGGGCAGCCTGAGAGAGAGACATAGGTAGCCTGTGTGAGGATGTATGTGTGAGAGAGAAAGGGAGCTTGTGTGGGTGTGTGTGCAAGAGAGAGGACCCTGTATGAGGTGATCTGTGTGTGCGAGAGAGTGAGGGAGCCTGTATAAGGGTGTGTGTATGTGTACTAGAGAGCGGGAGCATGTGTGTGAGAGAGGAAGGGACAGAAGGAGCCTGTGTGAGAGGCAGTACTGAGAATGGGGTCAAACTCTAGGACTGGCAATAGAGCGGAAGGGGTTGAGCCTAGAGGTGGAGGGGAGAGATACTGGCAGGTGGAGGAGTTGGGGCCTGACAGGGCAAAGTGCCAGGGGAGAAGGGACAGCAAGTGGAAGAGACACTCTTACAGTGAATTTCTAGGGAAATTCTGCTCAAAATATTTAAAATTCTGCATCTCTAAGTAATACATTTTTTCTGTATTAATTTTAAATGTAATTACTTAAAGATTGTCATGTAAATTGTATTACTTTGACAAAATATAAAGTTTGCAGAATTTTGCAGAATTTTAAGGTTTTTGAGCACAGAATTTAAATGTTTTTGCACAGAATTCCCCCAGCAGTAGTAACTCTATAACAAATTACAGATACAATGAGTCCCTTCCCCAAAGAGTTTCCTGTGACATGTATATACCACCATACACCAGGGTATCTCTATAACAAATTACAGATACAATGAGTTCCTTCCCCAGAGAGCTTCCTGTGACATGTATATACCACCATACACCAGGGTGTCTCTATAACAAATTACAGATACAATGAGTCCCTTCCCCAGAGAGCTTCCTGTGACATGTATATATCACCATACACCAGGGTGTCTCTATAACAAATTACAGATAAAATGAGTCCCTTCCCCAGAGAGCTTCCTGTGACATGTATATACCACCATACACCAGGGTGTCTCTATAACAAATTACACATACGAGTCCCTTCCCCAGAGAGTTTCCTGTGACATATATATACCACCATACACCAGGGTGTCTCTATAACAAATTACAGATACAATGAGTCCCTTCCCCAGAGAGCTTCCTGTGACATGTATATACCACCATACACCAGGGTGTCTCTATAACAAATTACACATACGAGTCCCTTCCCCAGAGAGCTTCCTGTGACATGTATATACCACCATACACCAGGGTGTCTCTATAACAAATTACAAACAGATAAAAGTCCCTTCCCCAGAGAGCTTCCTGTGATATGTATATACCACCATACACCAGGGTGTCTCTATAACAAATTACAGATACCAGTCCCTTCCCCAGAGAGCTTCCTGTGACATGTATATACCACCATACACCAGGGTGTCTCTATAACAAATTACAGACAGATACAAGTCCCTTCCCCAGAGAGCTTCCTGTGACATGTATATACCACCATACACCAGGGTGTCTCTATAACAAATTACACATACGAGTCCCTTCCCCAGAGAGCTTCCTGTGACATGTATATACCACCATACACCAGGGTGTCTCTATAACAAATTACACATACGAGTCCCTTCCCCAGAGAGCTTCCTGTGACATGTATATACCACCATACACCAGGGTGTCTCTATAACAAATTACAGACAGATACAAGTCCCTTCCCCAGAGAGCTTCCTATGACATGTAAATACCGCCATACACCAGGGTGTCTCTATAACAAATTACAGACAGATACAAGTCCCTTCCCCAGAGAGCTTCCTGTGACATGTATATACCACCATACACCAGGGTGTCTCTATAACAAATTACAGACAGATACAAGTCCCTTCCCCAGAGAGCTTCCTGTGACATGTATATACCGCCATACACCAGGGTGTCTCTATAACAAATTACACATACGAGTCCCTTCCCCAGAGAGCTTCCTGTGCCATGTATATACCACCATACACCAGGGTATGTCCATAACAAATTACAGATACAATGGGGCTAGTGAGAAAACTACTTCCTCTGTACTTATGGATTGAATCAGGCCCTGTGGGGTAGTCACAGAGCAGTACATTTCACCCGCCTGGCTCGGTGTCTCCTGGTGACTGCTTTCAGAAGGTGCAGGGACGTGCTCTGGGAGGTTATGCGTGAATGCAGGGCCCTTACCTGATGGTATGAACAGCTCCCAGTGCAGGCAGCCTGCTTGACATCACTGCTTGCTTCCCCTAAGCAGAAGCGCATACATTTACCCCCGATTTTCATCCTACGCTCTTTGCGGGCCCCTTCCTGTGCAGTATCTTGGAAATGGCAGGGAGAGCCGAAAGAGATGACGTAGTACAGAAAGAGGACAGTGGCCTGTACTGTATGTGGAGAGAAACTTAGTCTACTTAACAGCACTTCCAATCGCTTCTCACGCTGAATCTTTTATTCTCTGAAGAGGATTTCTAAGCCTGGGAGCTGTGCTTTGCAGGCCAAAGATCGCACATTATGTAAGAGAGAGGAACACATTCTCTCCTCAGCATTTCACTCTGGTGTCAGAGGGAGAAACTGACTTTAAAAAGAAACTGAAAAGATGTCATGGGAAAAGGGAATGAAAAGGAGGCTGAGAGGTGGAAAAAGCAAAGAGAGAGGACAGCAAGAGATGGGGAAGGCATAGAAGATAGAGACAGAAACAGATTCCTTCAGCGGGGCCGATGCAAGAAACCTTGTGCAAAAAAAAGAAATCAGCGTGTACGGCCCATTAAAAAGAAATTTAAGATTTTGCGTGCTCACGCAAACCAATGTGAGAAATCGCATTCCCATGCTGAAAGGTATTGGCTACGTAGCGTGAGCCGAGGGGACGCTAAACACTGCGATGGCACTGAACTCAGCAGGCTCCGTTCCATTTCCCTCTTGGCTCCTTCTCCTGGCCTCCTAGGGTATGAACGGAAGCTTGGTACATCGGGGGTTGCTTGTCAGTAGAGAGAGAGAGAAGAAGTGAGCTACAGTCCAGGAGAGGAGGGCAAAAGAGAATGGAGAATTCCAGGAGAGGAGGGAAATGACATGACTGTGTTTAGAACCAGCTGTCTCACCTGTCAGTAAGGATCTTCAAAGAGAGGACGTGACTGGAGACAAAACAGGGCATGCAAGGAGCAGACCCAGGAGAGAATCTGGCCAACTTGACTCAGGAGGGCACCAGCATCTGATCATTTTCCCATCTTCTGCAGCTACCCTGTAGTGTAGAAATTGCAATGGTTGCCCATCACAGACTGCTGATACCTCAAAGCTTAGAGATATGAGCTCTGAACTCAAACCAAAACAATTGGGCAGCTCCAAAAAGCTTTGAGGTTCAGACTGCTCTTCGGCCTGACGCTTCTGAAGGTCTACAATGGCCTTTGTTTACACTAACATAACAATATCACTGATAGCAAAGACCTTCCCTCTCTGGGAACCTATTGCTTGGAAATACACTTGCCTTGTATAAACAAAGGTGGATTTCTTTTTTAAGTGCTCAAGTGTGACATCTCTCTCTCTGTCAGTCTTTCCTCCATTTCTCGCTGCCTTGCTGGTGCCCTGTGAATATTTTCTTTGCATATTTGCTGGGGGAATGGAAGGAAAATGACTGGAGGTCCACAGGCTATTCACTTACCCTTGGAGGGAGCCTGCTTGCATGGGAGGCCCCTTGCTTTTGTGACTAGCTAGGAAGTGAAGCTGGGCCAGCAGAGGAAGAGCAGTAGAAACATGCAGCCTGCCAGACTGACCCAGTTGATAATTCTTCGGCTCTTTTCACTTTTATTACAACTGAGGATTCCCTGTGCTTATCCAAAGTCAATATTAACAGGAAAGGTGCACAGTACATAACATAGGACATGCAGCAGTCAGGAATAACAGAATAGGAAGCACAGTCAGTAATAATACAGGACATGAAGCCGTCAGGAATAACAGAATAGGAAACACAGTCAGTAATAATACAGGACATGAAGTCAATAGGAATAACAGAATAGGAAGCACAATCAGTAATAATACAGGACATGAAGTCAGTAGGAATAACAGAATAGGAAGCACAGTCAGTAATAATACAGGACATGAAGCAGTCAGGAATAACAGAACAGGAAGCAGAGTCAGTAATAACAGAACATGGAGCAGTCAGGAATAACAGAGCAGGAAGAACTGTCAGTAATAACACAGGACATGAAGCTGTCAGGAATAACAGAATAGGAAGCACAGTCAGTAATAATACAGGACATGGAGCAGGCAGGAATAACAGAATAGGAAGCACAGTCAGTTATAATACAGGACATGAAGGTGTCAGGAATAACAGAATAGGAAGCACAGTCAGTAATAATACAGGACATGAAGCCGTCAGGAATAACAGAATAGGAAGCACAGTCAGTAATAATACAGGACATGAAGTCATTAGGAACAACAGAACAGGAAGCACAATCAGTAATAATACAGGACATGAAGCAGTTAAGAACAACAGAACAGGAAGTACAGTAATGATACAGGACTTGGAGCAGTCAGGAATAACAGAATAGGAAGCACAGTCAGTAATAATACAGGATATGAAGCCATTAGGAATGACAGAACAGGAAGCACATTCAGTAATGACACAGGACACGGAGCAGTCAGGAATAAAAGAACAGGAAGCACAGACAGGAATAATACAGGACATGAAGCAGTCAGGAATAACAGAACAAGAAGAACTGTCTGTAAAAACACAGGACATGAAGCAGTCAGGAATAACAGAATAGGAAGCACAGTCAGTAATAATACAGGACATGGAGCAGGCAGGAATAACAGAATAGAAAGCACAGTCATTTATAATACAGGACATGAAGCAGTCAGGAATAACAGAACAGGAAGCAGAGTCAGTAATAACAGAACATGGAGCAGTCAGGAATAACAGAGCAGGAAGAACTCTCAGTAATAACACAGGACATGAAGCTGTCAGGAATAACAGAATAGGAAGCACAGTCAGTAATAATACAGGACATGGAGCAGGCAGGAATAACAGAATAGGAAGCACAGTCAGTTATAATACAGGACATGAAGGTGTCAGGAATAACAGAATAGGAAGCACAGTCAGTAATAATACAGGACATGAAGCCGTCAGGAATAACAGAATAGGAAGCACAGTCAGTAATAATACAGGACATGAAGTCATTAGGAACAACAGAACAGGAAGCACAATCAGTAATAATACAGGACATGAAGCAGTCAAGAACAACAGAACAGGAAGTACAGTAATGACACAGGACTTGGAGCAGTCAGGAATAACAGAATAGGAAGCACAGTCAGTAATAATACAGGATATGAAGCCATTAGGAATGACAGAACAGGAAGCACATTCAGTAATGACACAGGACACGGAGCAGTCAGGAATAAAAGAACAGGAAACACATACAGGAATAATACAGGACATGAAGCAGTCAGGAATAACAGAATAGGAAGCACAGTCAGTAATAATACAGGACATGGAGCAGGCAGGAATAACAGAATAGAAAGCACAGTCATTTATAATACAGGACATGGAGCAGGCAGGAATAACAGAATAGGAAGCACAGTCAGTTATAATACAGGACATGAAGGTGTCAGGAATAACAGAATAGGAAGCACAGTCAATAATAATACAGGACATGAAGCCATCAGGAATAACAGAATAGGAAGCACAGTCAGTAATAATACAGGACATGAAGTCATTAGGAACAACAGAACAGGAAGCACAATCAGTAATAATACAGGACATGAAGCAGTCAAGAACAACAGAACAGGAAGTACAGTAATGACACAGGACTTGGAGCAGTCAGGAATAACAGAATAGGAAGCACAGTCAGTTATAATACAGGACATGAAGGTGTCAGGAATAACAGAATAGGAAGCACAGTCAGTAATAATACAGGACATGAAGCCGTCAGGAATAACAGAATAGGAAACACAGTCAGTAATAATACAGGCCATGAAGTCAGTAGGAATAACAGAATAGGAAGCACAGTCAGTAATAATACAGGACATGAAGTCAGTAGGAATAACAGAATAGGAAGCACAGTCAGTAATAATATAGGACATGAAGCAGGCAGGAATAACAGAATAGGAAGCACAGTCCGTAATAACACAGGACATGAAGTCATTAGGAACAACAGAACAGGAAGCACAATCAGTAATAATACAGGACATGAAGCAGTCAAGAACAACAGAACAGGAAGTACAGTAATGACACAGGACTTGGAGCAGACGGGAATAACAGAATAGGAAGCACAGTCAGTAATAATACAGGACATGGAGCAGTCAGGAATAACAGAATAGGAAGCACAGTCAGTAATAATACAGGACATGAAGCCATCAGGAATAACAGAATAGGAAGCACAGTCAGTAATAATACAGGACATGAAGTCATAAGAACATAAGAACATAAGAAACATAAGAAAATGCCATACTGGGTCAGACCAAGGGTCCATCAAGCCCAGCATCCTGTTTCCAACAGTGGCCAATCCAGGCCATAAGAACCTGGCAAGTACCCAAAAACTAAGTCTATTCCATGTTACTGTTGCTAATGGCAGTGGCTATTCTCTAAGTGAACTTAATAGCAGGTAATGGACTTCTCCTCCAAGAACTTATCCAATCCTTTTTTAAACACAGCTATACTAACTGCACTGACCACATCCCCTGGTAACAAATTCCAGAGTTTAATTGTGCGTTGAGTAAAAAAGAACTTTCTCCAATTAGTTTTAAATGTACCCCATGCTAACTTCATGGAGTGCCCCCTAGTCTTTCTACTATCCGAAAGAGTAAATAACCGATTCACATCTACCCGTTCTAGACCTCTCATGATTTTAAACACCTCATTAGGAACAACAGAACAGGAAGCACAGTCAGTAATAATACAGGACATGAAGCAGTCATGAACAACAGAACAGGAAGTACAGTAATGACAAAGGACTTGGAGCAATCAGGAATAACAGAATAGGAAGCACAGTCAGTAATAATAAAGGACATGAAGCAGTCAGGAATAACAGAATAGGAAGCACAGTCAGTAATAACACAAGACATGAAGTCATTAGGAACAACAGAACAGGAAGCATAATCAGTAATAATAGGGGACATGAAGCAGTCAGGAACAACAGAACAGGAAGCACAGTCAGTAATAATACAGGACATGAAGCAGTCACGAACAACAGAACAGGAAGTACAGTAATGACACAGGACTTGGAGCAGTCAGGAATAACAGAATAGGAAGCATAGTCAGTAATAATACAGGAAATGGAGAAGTCAGGAATAACAGAATAGGAAGCACAGTCAATAATAATACAGGACATGGAGCAGTCAGGAATAACAGAATAGGAAGCACAGTCAGTAATAATACAGGACATGGAGCAGTCAGGAATAACAGAATAGGAAGCACAGTAAATAATAACACAGGACATGAAGTAGGCAGGAACAACAGAACAGGAAGCACAGTAATAACACAGGACATGGAGCAGTCAGGAATAACACAGGACAGGAAGTGCAGTCAGAATAAAGGTTAACAATTAAAAACATAAAATTAAAAATCTCAGGCGATACCTTTTTATTGGACTAACAATACATTTCTTGACAAACTTTCTTGAGCGGTCAGAGGTAGAAACCACGGTACTTTACATCAGGTGCTGTAAATGGGTTTTACTGCATGTAGGGAAGTGATATTTGCTCTCCTTGCTTTTTCCTGCCTCCCTTAGCAGTAAATGTTTTTGTGCTGGTTTATGAAATGCCACAGCACATAAACTTTTACTGTTTAGAAAAGCAGGCAGAGATAGGGCAGTGGATAACAAACTATTTCTCTTCTCATTTCTGCTGTTGGGATGACTTTGACGCACAGCCCTGCTCTCAGCTTCCTCTCACTGGTGCTGGGATGACTTTGACCCACAGCCCTGCTTCCAGCTTCCTCTCACTGGTGCTGGGTTGACTGTGAAACACAATTCTCTCAGCTTCCTCTCACTGGTGCTGGGATGACTGTGACACACAATTCTTCTCCCAACTTCTTTTTACTGGTGCTGGGATGACTGTGACACACAGCCCTGCTTCCAGCTTCCTCTCACTGGTGCTGGGATGACTGCTTCCAACTTCTTACGGGTGCTGGGATGACTGTGACGCACAGCCCTGCTTCCAGCTTCCTCTCACTGGTGCTGGGATGACTGTGACGCACAGCCCTAATTCCAACTTCCTCTCACTGGTGCTGGAATGACTGTGACACACAATTCTTCTCCCAACTTCTTCTCACTGGTGCTGGGATGACTGTGACGCACAGCCCTGCTTCCAACTTCCTCTCACGGGTGCTGGGATGACTGTGACGCACAGCCCTGCTTCCAGCTTCCTCTCACTGGTGCTGGAATGACTGTGATGCACAGCCCTGCTTCCAGCTTCCTCTCACTGGTGCTGGGATGACTGTGACACACAATTCTTCTCCCAACTTCTTCTCACTGGTGCTGGGATGACTGTGACACACAGCCCTGCTTCCAGCTTCCTCTCACTGGTGCTGGGATGACTGTGACACACAATTCTTCTCCCAACTTCTTCTCACTGGTGCTGGGATGACTGTGACACACAGCCCTGCTTCCAGCTTCCTCTCTCTGGTGCTGGGATGACTGTTGATATACAGCCTTTGCTTTAAGCTTTGTCTTTTTGCTAATACATTTTCACTTGTTCTGCAAGAAGTAATATAAAGAATTAGAATTTTTAAAGTACCATTCATTTAGTACAACAATGGATTATTCCCAATTAAGGGTAACAGTGCACCCCATGGAGGTTAGGGCGTGGGAGGGAATTAGGGAATACAGCCCTACCATTGAGGGATTCCTAGCTGGGTTGTAGAGAGAAGGCTGTGGGTTGTGATCTTGATGTGGTTACCATTACTGCATGTACCCGGATCTCTGGCCTGCTCCTTCTCTCCAAATATGCAGCAGCTCCCTCGCTCTGTCCCTGAATCTGCTGCTTGTCAGAGCTGGCAAACAGAATCTCATTTTCGCACACATCACACGAGGAACAAACTCCAGGCAAAACAGGAATTCTGGCATTTCCAGGGCTGCAGCTTCTCAGTCAGAAGCACAGCTGGAAGGAGACAGAGACAGAGAAATTTCGTGTTCAAGCTGCTCAGCCACAATGGAGCAGAGCCCACACTTGGTGCTCAGTTTAGGCTTATGCAAGGGGAGAGAGGCATAAACTCTGAAGCAGTGCTCAGTGCTCATTACAAGAAGGCAGAGCAAAGAGCCCTGGGCAGAGCCTACGCCTAGTGCTGCAACGCTGGGATAGATGTAAGAGCCCTGAGGAAGAACTGAAGCTGAATGCTCTGTCTCTGCGCTGCAAGCTGAGGATGGCGCAAGCCAGGACCCGGGCCATAAGGATGTGTAAATAATAATATCTGAAACGTGTTGGAGCTGCGGTCCAGCACACAAACAGGCCACATGCACCCAGAGCAGAGGCTCTCATGCAGGACAGAACCAGCTGACATTCACTCAGATAACACTACAGAGATGATTCCACCCAGAACATAACCACGCCAAGGTTATCCACCGTTCAGCAGAGACAATCTCACCTAGGACACAGCCAGGTCAAAGTGATTCACTGTATAGCTGAGACACTTGAAAAAAAAGCAGAGGGTGAACCCTAAATAGCAGTGGTGGAACAGCATCAGGCTTCCAAGCAGGCTGGGGTGAACTGCGTGGAGGGGGCCAGGACTGAAACCCAAACTTCAACCAGGATGGATTTTTTTTTTAATCGGCTGTGGAGATGATTACAAAATGTGTTAATAAGACATAGAAGAGGACCTGGATGTTGGATTAGGAATGAATTACTTTATCCGATTTATATTCTGCTTTTTTGGCTCTTCAAAGCAGATTACCTTCAGGTACTGTATTTATTTATTCAAAATACTCTATACCACTTAGCAAATTTCTAAGTGATTTCGTGAGAAGCAAAGATGAAGACTGAATGGTCTGATATGGCCTAATAGCCAAGATGGTGGAGGCCATAATCGTGGCAGAATTTGGGGATGCTTGGAAAAAGCCATGGAAGAGAGGGATTTGGTGTTGGGTTGAATATGGGAATTTAAATGCACATTTACCCAAAGTGAGCAAATCTCTACTAGGCAGCCTGGATAGGCCAGTTTCATCTCTACCTGCCACCAATTACTGTGTATGTTCTTATGCCTAAGGCACTGACCATACTCACAGATCCTGCAGTCCCAGCCTCTCCCAATAGGAGGTGCTGTAGGGAATGTGAAGAAGCATTGACTGTAGGGATGCTCACAGATCCTGCAGCCCCAGCATCTCCCAGCAGGAGGCACTGTAAGAAATAATGCAGGAAGACAGGCTGTAGAGGGAGCTGAAAGCTGGTGCAGTCCTAGCCTCTCCTGGCAGGAGGTGCTATAGAGAATAGTGCAGGAGCACTTGCTGTTGGGTGTGCTTGCACTCCTGTAGTCCCAGCATCTCCCAGCAGGAGGTGCTGTAGGGAATAGTGCAAGATTGCTGTGCTGGGGGTCCTCACATCTCCTACAGTATCAGTCTCTCCAAGTAGGAGATACTTGAGTATGATGCCAGCATACTGACTTTGGAGGAACTCAGAGCTAGTGCAGTCCCAACCTCTCCCAGCAGGAGGTTCTGGAGGGAATTATGCAGGAGCACTGGCTGTGGGGGAGCTCACAGCTCCTGCAGTCCCAACCTTGCCCAGCAGGAGGTGCTGTAGGGAATGATGGAGGAGCCCTGGCTGTGGGGGAGCTCACAGCTCCTGCAGTCCCAGTCTCTCCCAACAGGAGGTGCTATAGGGAATGATATAAGTGTGCTGGCTGTGGGGGAGCTCGCAGACCCAGCCTCGCCCAGCAGAAGGTGCTGTAGCGAATGATACTGGAGCACTATGGGGGAGATCACAGCTTCTGAAGTCCCAGCCTCTGCCAGCAGGATGTGCTGTAGGGAATGGCACAGGAGCACTAACTGTGGAGGAGCTCACAGCTCCTGCAGACTCAACCTCTCTCAGCAGGAGGTGATATAAGGAATGATATGGGTGCACTGGCTGTCAGGGAGCTCACAGTTCCTGCAGTCCCAATCTTTCCCAGCAGGAGGTGCTGTAGGGAATGATGCAGGAGCATTGGCTGCAGGTGGGGTGAGGAATTCACTTCTGTACTACTGTAAGTAGGGTGATCTTGAGATTATTTACGTGTGATGCATCCTGAGTACAGTCATTATACAGCAACATCCCCCTCTCCAGTGTATAAGCAGAATGCTGAATATAAATCCTTCTGTTTTCATTAGCATCATCAGCACAAATCCTACTCCTCTCAGATTCTCGTATGATAGTCCTGCAGAAGGCAGTGTTGTTTGCCTGGTACCATGCATTTCCCATTATTTTATGCATGAACCGTCTATAAAGAAATATCCAGAGTTCATTGGTCAGTGGACAGATACCTTGTGTGCCTCATGGATTCACCATTTGTTTATCTTGCCAGATTTCCAAATTGGCTGAAGGCTGAGCTGCAAACTACTCAGTTTCATGGAGAAGAATAGATAGCTGAAAAATAAAATAGCTCCTTTTAAAGCAAATAATCCTGAAAGGTACCTGTCCATGCAGCTGGTCGCTCATCCTCTTTCTTTCACTTATACCACGTGATCAGAGACATAATGGCATGGGTTGGACTCTCTGACAGACCAACCCCTCTGTCCTGCAGCCTGACAGTCTTCCATGAGTCAGTCTCTGATGTAACAGTGATAGTCTTTTCTGTCTCTCATGGTCTCTAAAGAGATTGTAAATATCCATGTTTCACATGGTCTCTGATACGACAGTGTCCCCTGAATTTTGTGGCTTTTGGTATAAGTGTCTCTGATGTGACTATAAGTCTTTTGTGTCTCGTAGTCTCTTCTGTGACTGTAACTGTGTTCCCTGTGTCTCATAGTTTCCAATATTATTGTAACAGTGCTCCTTGGCCCCTAGTTTCTGATGCGACTGTAATAGTATTCTCTGTCTTACTATCTCTGATGTGACTGTAACAGGGTTCCCTGTGTCTCGTAATTTCTTATGTGACTGCAACAGTGTTTTCTGTGGTTCATAGTCTCTCATGTGACTATAACAGCGTTCCATCTCAGTCTCTGATGTGATTGTAAGTGTCCCTGCTTTGTAGTCTCTGTGACTGTAACAGTGTTCTCTGTGTCTTGTTATCTCTGATGTGGCTGTAATAGTGTTCCTTGTGTCTCATACTTTCTGATGTGACTGTAAGTGTTCCCTGTGTCTTGTAGTCTCTGACGTGGCAGTAACCGTGTTCCCTGTGTCTCGTAGTCTCTGATGTGAGTAACAGTGCTCCCAGTGTCTCGTAGTCTCTGATGCGAGTGCTCCCAGTGTCTCTAGTAGTCTCTGATGTGGCTGTAACAGTGTTCCCTGTGTCTCATAGTCTTTGATGTGAGTGTAACAGTGTTCCCTGTGTCTCGTAGTCTCTGATGTGAGTGTAACAGTGCTCCCATTGTCTAGTAGTCTCTGATGTGGCTGTAACAGTGTTCCCTGTGTCTCGTAGTCTCTGATGTGAGTGTAACTGTTCCCTGTGTCTCTAGTAGTTGCTGATGTGAGTGTAACAGTGTTCCCTGTGTCTCGTAGTCTCTGATGTGGCTGGAACAGTGTTCCCTGTGTCTTGTAGTCTCTGATGTGGCTGGAACAGTGTTCCCTGTGTCTCGTAGTCTCTGATGTGACTATCCTAACATTTTCCTTGGATGGGAGCAAACACTTACTTGGGTCTGGAGGACTCCTTCGTTCATTGTCCTTTCTGCAGTCCGGTGTCCCAGCATCTGTGGGAGAGGGAGCAGTGGGCAGAGTCACAGCATGCAGCAACATCAGTCTTAGTCTGGCTCTTTAATGTAGGGACCAGAGCACTGATCCAGCTCCAGGGACTGGATGCATGTGTGTGCAATCTTCCTGCCATGGAGCACTACCGAGGAACTTCTGCCCCAAAGCATCGCCGCTCCCTCTGGCTTGTATGGGACATTCCTCATCCTAGGAAATCCAGGGACCAATCACAGGAAAAATCGAACAAAGTTGTCAACAGGTTGCACAACAAAGAGGGTTGTGAAATGATCGGAAAAAAATTCCTGAGTATGAGAGAGAGTCAGGAGATTTATTTTAAGAGTGCAGGAAATTCCTGGTTTTAATTTAGTTATTGAAAGCATGTGTGTTCCAGTAAGTGCCAGAAATCTGAGCAGCAGTGTGCACAGACGCCATTCCACCTCCCTCTCCAACACCTGCTCCTCACCCATCCCCGTGCATGGAGACACAATATACGCAAATATTCCTCATGCATATTTAGTGCTTATGGGGTCACCAGGACAGATTTGGGGAGCCCTATCCTATGTTCTGCCTCTCATACATTTCCCTCTTCTCATACATTCCCTACACTTCTTGGCTGTCCTCCTCACCAGTTCCTGGAGCTCCTGATCTCTCTGCTTGTGCTCCCCCCAGGTTGCCCCATTTCTCTTCTTTCCTTCCATCTCCTCCTGCTCCTTTCCTTTTTCTGCTCTCTCCTCCTCCTGTTTCCCTCCTCAGGCACCTCCTGTCATGTACTCTCCCCCACCTCATCCTTCCCCTGTACTGTCCCCTCCACCATTGTTCATCATCCCCATTACTCCTGCTCCACCCAGCTTGATACTTCTGTTCTCCTCTCTTCAAGTACCTCCTGTTGCTTCCTTATCCATCCCAGTCTTCCTGCATTTCCTCATCAGATTCTGATTATTTTATTGCATGATAATTTTAGACATTGTCATCCCCAGCTACTCCTGTGGCATCTGCTCCCTCATCTCCTACTTCTGATGCATCCCTGGCTCATGTGCTCCCCCCCCTCCCAAGTTTCACTGACTCATTCTTGGCTTAGGTTGCCATCCCATAGATCCCCTTTTCCTTCTGCGTGGCCATGGATTCCCTAGGCACGGATCAGCCTCTTGCCCCCCTCTGGAAACAGGGGTGTACTCTTAACACACAGCACATGAAGACTTTTCTTTCTGTGAGCTGGACTCTGAGGCACATGGGGTGTGCGCCACTACAGTCTTCGCTGTTGATAGCATTGCTTGAACATTTCCTGACTGACCGATGATTCTGTGGCGTGCTTGTGAGGTTGAACCACAGCCCAGTGAGGTTTTCCCTGGAGAACTGCCTGCAAAAACAAGGCAGCAGGAGGCAGAGTGACTCAGGACTGCAGTGCTTCAGCTGAAAAGCTGCGGCTCGCTTCATATACAGTCTGTTTGCCAAACCTCAATCTCTAGGGAGGGAAGGACAGAAGCCTGCCACCAGCAGCGAAAGCAGGGATGGCTGTGACCCACCCCTCTGAAAGCACCTGTTATCACAGCAAACACATAACAGGGGTACATGGAGCAGTGTCAATAGTTCTCAAGCAGGCAGGGGACAGGGAGCAACAGGAAAGCAGAAGGGAAATTCCAGGCAGCTGTGAATGCTGCACCAGGGCTGGAAACTCAATGCAGTCAAACCTCAGGCTCTGGAAGTAATTATATGATGTTCAAATCTAAGAAACAGGATGGTGAAAGTTCAACGGTCCATAGCCTGTTGAGCACAGCCCCTACACAGGGCAGGGAAAGCTGCAGCTGCCTCTTGTTCCTGCGAGGGTCTGTAGGAGAAAAGAGGGCTGTGGTGCATGAACACTTTTGGCTCCAGTGCTGCTCTGGGTGTGGTGGTGGTGTGTGCACTCATCTGGTTCATTGGTTGCTGCGACACTCGGGTGGGGGAAGGATCATGGTTGTGTGGACCCTTCTGGCTCCATGTACAGTGCTGCTCGGTAGGGGGACAGAGTGACCTCCCTTCTGGTTCTGCTGTGTCAGTATGGGGGTGGGGTGTGCATTATTTTGTTCTCTACTTTCTGTCATGCTGTATGGGTTCTGATGTGTGTACATGTCTGGTTCCCCAGTTGCTGTTTGTGGTGTGTGTACCCTTCTGGTGCTACTCGAGTGGTGGTGTGTGCATTCACCCTTCTGGTCTCCCCCCCCTTGCTGTGTTGCTTTGTCGTGTGTATGTGTACCTTTCTGGTCCCTCCCAGTCCTGTGTTGCTCTGCGGATGGTGGTGTGGGTTTGTACCCTTCTGGTGCCCCCAGGGGCTGTGATGCTCTGCAAATGGTGGTGCGGGTTTGTACCCTTCTGATGTCCCCAGGGGCGGTGTTGCTCTGTGAGTGGTGTGTGTGTGTACCCTTCTGTTTCCCTGGTTGCTGTGACATCTGGTTTTCCATTTTCTGTAACTTACACAACTAAAGGACTGGCAGCAGCTGGGTTTCTGATTGTTACTAGAATAAGTTTAAACAGAAAACAGACAAATCTATGCAACATACATTTTAGGTTTTCCAGAGAAACCTGTCTTGTTTACATTTTACAAGGTCAAAACTATTTAAGAAATGTGTCCAAGAACTGGCAGTAGATGTTTTTCTGGGCTGCAGAGGCTGGCAGAAAATGCCCACCTTGATGAGTGAGAATGACAGGCTCTCGGAAACAGGATGCCAGCTTCTGGCTCATGTCTCCAGGAATCACAAGGTCCACCTTCCCATAGACGTGAAGTGTGGGGACACTGATGAGGTCCTGGTAATAGCCTTGGTGTTCCACCGATCGGCTCTTGAAGCCAGCAACCAAGATAGCAAAATGAAAGGGAAACCTGCTGTCACCCCGCTGCTTCAGCGCGCAGAGAATGGCCCCCAGCGCGGCTCCCTGGCTGAAGCCAAGCACCCCATCAAAGGGACCCTGCTCAGCGAAGACCTGGCCGAGCAGTGCCAGGGTGTCTTCCAGTCCCTGGCACGAGTCTGTCTCTTCCAAAGCATCAAATGTCTGCAGCTGGGGATTTGAAAACCACCACCCTCGGGGCTCATCTGGCTGTGGGTCCAACTCTTCTGTGGACAGAAAATAATGCAAATTAGAGAAAAGCACGGTGGATCTGCTGGAAAACGCTCTGATCTGGGGGCAGAAGGGACTCTCGGAAGCGCAGCATCAGGGCATGACCAGGGAATTCTGCTGTTCCTTCCTGCTTTTTGTAAGTGTGCTACTTACTTAGGTAACACATCTAAAAACATGTCATTATCAATACAGTTGCTTGAATTTGAAAGAGAAAGAAATAGAACCAGAAATGCATTTTCTCTTGTACTGTGCAAAATGCAAAAGATGCAAGAGCTGCGCATGTCCCAAAGCATGAGCAGAAACCTCCTGGGGGCCGCCAGGAGAGCCAGCAACTGCATCTTGCTAGAATCAGGGAACGTGATTCCATCCTCCTGCCGCTCTACGCTGGCAGTATGTACAACTAGGAGATCAGGGAACGCGATTCCATCCTCCTGCCGCTCTACGCTGGCAGTATGTACAACTAGGAGATCAGGGAACGTGATTCCATCCTCCTGCCGCTCTACGCACTACGCTGGCAGTATGTACAACTAGGAGATCAGGGAACGCGATTCCATCCTCCTGCCGCTCTACGCACTACGCTGGCAGTATGTACAACTAGGAGATCAGGGAACGCGATTCCATCCTCCTGCCGCTCTACGCTGGCAGTATGTACAACTAGGAGATCAGGGAACGCGATTCCATCCTCCTGCCGCTCTACGCTGGCAGTATGTACAACTAGGAGATCAGGGAACGCGATTCCATCCTCCTGCCGCTCTACGCACTACGCTGGCAGTATGTACAACTAGGAGATCAGGGAACGCGATTCCATCCTCCTGCCGCTCTACGCACTACGCTGGCAGTATGTACAACTAGGAGATCAGGGAACGCGATTCCATCCTCCTGCCGCTCTACGCTGGCAGTATGTAGAACTAGGAGATCAGGGAACGCGATTCCATCCTCCTGCCGCTCTACGCTGGCAGTATGTACAACTAGGAGATCAGGGAACGCGATTCCATCCTCCTGCCGCTCTACGCTGGCAGTATGTACAACTAGGAGATCAGGGAACGCGATTCCATCCTCCTGCCGCTCTACGCTGGCAGTATGTACAACTAGGAGATCAGGGAACGCGATTCCATCCTCCTGCCGCTCTACGCTGGCAGTATGTACAACTAGGAGATCAGGGAACGCGATTCCATCCTCCTGCCGCTCTACGCTGGCAGTATGTACAACTAGGAGATCAGGGAACGCGATTCCATCCTCCTGCCGCTCTACGCTGGCAGTATGTACAACTAGGAGATCAGGGAACGCGATTCCATCCTCCTGCCGCTCTACGCTGGCAGTATGTACAACTAGGAGATCAGGGAACGCGATTCCATCCTCCTGCCGCTCTACGCACTACGCTGCCAGTATGTACAACTAGGAGATCAGGGAACGCGATTCCATCCTCCTGCCGCTCTACGCACTACGCTGCCAGTATGTACAACTAGGAGATCAGGGAACGCGATTCCATCCTCCTGCCGCTCTACGCTGGCAGTATGTACAACTAGGAGATCAGGGAACGCGATTCCATCCTCCTGCCGCTCTACGCTGGCAGTATGTACAACTAGGAGATCAGGGAACGTGATTCCATCCTCCTGCCGCTCTACGCTGGCAGTATGTACAACTAGGAGATCAGGGAACTTGATTCCATCCTCCTGCCGCTCTACACACTACGCTGGCAGTATGTACAACTAGGAGATCAGGGAACTTGATTCCATCCTCCTGCCGCTCTACGCACTACACTGGCAGTATGTACAACTAGGAGATGCCAATAGGGTTTCTGGAATCTGAACAAGGGCCGGACTTTGGGAAGCTTCCGAAGCTCCCTGTCAGTTTCAGGGCTGCCCAACAGCCCCATCCAAAAAGTGCTGCCAGGGAAGGTAATGGTTTGCCCACTTACGTACAAAATAAATAAACTAATTAAAGGGGACACACCTGGTAGTGGGACTTAATACCTCTGTGACAAGTTTAGACCACTGCCGCTCAGGCATCACCTGGGAGGAGCCAGCTACTGTGGTACTTTGAGGGCACAAATGACACAGGAAGGGGTGGGAGGGAGGTTCTGGGAGCCAGACTGAGGGGTTTAGGTAGAAGAGCTGAAATCCAGAAGCTCCAGGGGTCAGCATTGTCAGAAATGCTCCCTGTTCCACACTGCATGCATAAGGGAAGAGGACTTTAGATCTGTTAGGAAATGGGGAGAGCCTGTTCCGAAAGGACGGTCTTCACCTTAATGGAGGGTGGAACCAGGCTGCTGGCACTGATGTTTAAAAAGGAGACAGAGCATGGGAAAGCCAGGTTGGAGTTTAAAAGCTGCTTGCTCTGTCCCAGCGGTGCACGGCTCGGAGGGAGGAATCTTCAGAGGATGCAACCAAAGCAGGAAAGATAGAGAGAGAGGCTCCAATAAAAGCAAACGGAGCGCGGGTGCCCTTAGGTAAAGAACAGATCGAGTTAAAAGATCCCAAATGATCCCTGTTAACTGCTAGGAAGGCGCGCACTGCGGCAAATCTTGCTACGTGGCCGACTGGCACCATTTTCAAAATGGCAGCACTGGGACTGGCAACCTATGGGGCACGCTGGGCTGTCTCAGGGGGGTTTCTCGATGACTTGCACTGGGGGAGGGGGATTATTCAGGCTGTGGGAGCACTAGCATCCCGATTCTCCTGGAGAAAGGAAGCTTTCGCTCAAAAACCGTGACTTGCCACTTTTGAGGCAAGCCCTCATTGATTAGTATAGGATCCACTAGCAATGAGCTGATTTGCATGCAAATGAGCTCGTTCAAATAGTCACACTGCATCGGGGTTTTTTGTTTTTTTTTAAGGGGGAGATAACACGGGGTATTTCAAATCCCACACCTCATGCTCACTACCCCGTTTAGTGTATGATAATGCCATTACCCAGCTTAGACCGCAAGCCTTTTGAGGCAGAGAAATACTTAAATGTACCTGCAGCCTCCAATTTGGAAAGGCGAGTAATAAAATCTGACTGAATTAGTTCCTGGAACGCAGCGGGAGAAGCCAGCGAGGCTATGATTCTTGGGTTTATGCAATCTGCCAGATACGAGCTGCGGAGGGGACTCTCCACCCCAGGCTGGTGCAGCAATCTGGGTGTTAAAACACTGTGTGCTGGATCTCAGCGCACAAATTAAATGTTGTTTTTTTAACAAGTTAATGATATACTAATGCACCTGGAGTCAAAAAAAAAGAGAGCTGCCTGTAAAAGATGCATTTGGCACAGGCTGAGCACGCATCCCTGCCAAACATGCAGACCGATGCCATACAGTGCACTGAGCCGAGCACACTGGTTAATCCGGGGTTGGATTCGCATTCACAACCCCTTATTCCATAAGGGGATTAGCACATCTAAAATGTGCATCCAACCCCCTGCAAATGGCATCTTGATGAGGCTATTAGCTATTCTCCCCATCCCAAAAAACAAAATAAAACGTGTGCCCTACCTGTCCATTTTTACCCTCAGAAATTAACGCCTGCCCAGAGCAGGCGTTAATTTCTGAGCAGCCCAAAAAGTATTCAATTTAATATCTTGGCGATTTTAAGTCGGAGGAACAAAAAAGATGAGAATGTAAAAAAAAAAAAAAAAAAAGTGTACGGGTGGTCAGGTTAGGAAAGCAAATGCTCAATTAACAGGCGTCCTGACAGCCACCTCTCCTGGGTGTCCGCGGCCAAGGAGGCGCACATTTGTCCCTAGCACCTCCTTGGCAGCGCGACCCCTCATTTACATATTTGATCGAGCGCCCAGGAGAGGTGGCGCACATTAGGAAAGTGGACACTCAGCACTGTGCGCCCATTTTCCACACTCATTTATTGGATCAGCCTGACTGTGCCATAGCAATGATGGCAGAAAAGCACCCAATGATCCATCCAGCCTGTCTAGAAGGCTTCTTATAGTAATAACTACCATACTGTGCAAGTTACTCCCCATGTTTCCGTTAAGGGTAGCAACTGCCGCTCCGTGCAGCTTACCCCCATGTTTCTGTTAAGGGTAGTAACTGCCCCCCATGCAGGTTACCCCCATGTTTCTGTTAAGGTTAGCAACTGCTGCTCCGTGCAGGTTACCCCCATGTTTCTGTTAAGGTTAGCAACTGCCGCTCCGTGCAGGTTACCCCCATGTTTCAGTTAAGGGTAGTAACTGCCACTCCGTGCAGGTTATCCCCATGTTTCTGTTAAGGGTAGTAACTGCCGCTCCGTGCAGGTTATCCCCATGTTTCTGTTAAGGGTAGTAACTGCCGCTCCGTGCAGGTTACCCCCATGTTTCTGTTAAGGGTAGTAACTGCCGCTCCGTGCAGGTTACCCCCATGTTTCTGTTAAGGGTAGTAACTGCCGCTCCGTGCAGGTTATCCCCATGTTTCAGTTAAGGGTAGTAACTGCCGCTCCGTGCAGGTTACCCCCATGTTTCTGTTAAGGGTAGTAACTGCCGCTCCGTGCAGGTTATCCCCATGTTTCTGTTAAGGGTAGTAACTGCCGCTCCGTGCAGGTTACCCCCATGTTTCTGTAAAGTGTAAGAACATAAGGCTTGCCATACTGGGTCAGACCAAAGGTCCATCAAGCCCAGTATCCTGTTTCCAAGAGTGGCCAAGCCAGGTCACAAGTGCCTGGGAGGATCCCAAGGGGTAGACAGATTCCAAATTGCTTATCCCATGAATAAGCAGTGGATTTCTACAACTCTCCCTTAATTGTTAATGGACTTTTCCTTCAGGAACTTGTCCAAACTGTTTTTTAAACGCAGTTTTCACCACATCCTCTAGTAATTAATTCCAGAGCTTAATTATGTGTTGAGTAAAAAATATTTTCTTATTAGTTTTAAACATAGTAGTAGTAACTGCCGCTCTGTGCATGTTACCCTCATGATCCTCTTAAGGGTAGTAACTGCTACTCTGTGCAGGTTACCCCCATGTTTGTCTTAAGGATAGAAACTGCCACACTGTGCAGTCATTTATTTATTTTACAAGCTGTTAAGCCCGTTAAAACGGGCTACATCCCTCTGTCTCTCACCTCCCCCTCATTCTCTCTCCCCTCACTCTTCACCACCCCCCTACCTCCCTCCCTCCCTCACCCACTCCTCCCCACCCTCCCTCTCCTCTCACTCAGTCCCCTCCCTCCCACTCAGTCTCACTCACTCCCTCCCCCTCAGTCAGTCCCACTCACTCTCACTCAGTCCCACTCCCTCCGTCCTCTCCCTCAGTCCCACTCCCTCCCTCCCTCTCCCTCCCACTCGCTCCCTCAGTCCCACTCCCTCCCTCTCACTCAGTCCCCCCTCCCTCACACTCAGTCCCTCCCTCTCACTCAGTCACTCCCTCCCCCCTCTCTCTCACTCACTCAGTCCCACTCACTCTCCCTCAGTTCCACTCCCTCCCTCTCTCTCCCAGTCCCACTCCCTCCCACTCAGTCCCCCCTCTCCCTCTCACTCAGTCCCACTCCCTCCCTCTCACTCAGTCCCTCCCCCTCACTCAGTCCCTCCCTCCCACTCTCTCTCTCCGTCCCTCCCTCCCACTCAGTCCGTCCCTCCCTCTCTCTCTCTTCTCCCTCCCTCGCTACTGGCCGCTACCGCCGCCCGCTACCACCGTCGCTCGCTACCGCCGCCCGCTACCGCCCGCTGCCGGTACCGCCGCCGCTCGCTACCGCCGTCGCCGCCCGCTGCTGCCACTGGACGCCGCCCGCTACCGCCGCTCGCTACCGCCGCCGCTCGCTACCGCCCGCTGCCGGTACCGCCGCCGCTCGCTACCGCCGTCGCCGCCCGCTGCTGCCACTGGACGCCGCCATTTTTTTTCTTTCTGACGCTGGCTCAGACCGACGTGCTCGCCCGCACATGCGCGGTAGAGCTGGTCTCTACTGCGCATTTGCGGCACGTCGGTCAAGCTTCGTTTATCTAGTAAGATTATTTTTGTATACCGACATTCGATCTCAATTGAGATATCAATGACTATTAGGGATGTCTATTAGGCTATTAGGGAAGCCTTATTAATCATAAGGCTTGGGGATGACTATTAGGGATGTGAATCACATCCCTAATAGTCATCCCCAAGCCTTATGATAACCCATATCAAAATTACTGCTAGGGACATTTTTACTGGGTGATGATGAGCTGCTTGACGTCCTTTGCTTGTGGACTTGTCTGCATATCAGTACCCCAGACTATAAAAGTGAGAGCCTATGCTGGTTGTCATCTGAATCCAATTCCCCTTCCCCCCCCCCACGGTGAAAGCGGAGAGTGATGTTGCAGTTGCGTCAAAAGCATAAAGACTTGCTGGTTAAGGGTAGTAATCCCCTATGCCTTCTGTTATGGGCAGTAACTGCCACTCCATGCAGGTTACCCCCATGCTCATCAGTACTCTAGACTGTACAGGTCAGGGCCCTCGCTGGTTGCTGTTTGAATCCCATTCCCCTTTTCCTCTCTTCCCCCTGCCGCTAAAGCAGAGAACACTGCTGCCGTTGCACCAACAGCATTGAGGTTTATTGGTTAAGGGTAGTAACTGCTGCACCAGCAAGTTACCCCCATGCACCCTTTTCTTCATTTCCATACACTTTAGGGATCCACAGTGTTTATCCCCTGCCCTTTGAATGCTTTTACTGTTTTCATCTTCATCACCTCCTCCGGAAGAGCATTTCAGGCACACACCACCCTCTCCGATTGGCTCCAAATACTGATTTATCCGGCTGTCAGAGCTGTTACCCGGATAAATACTGACTTATCTGGCAGAGGGTACGTGGTGGCTAGGTTTGCCAACTTTTCCACAGACCAGGACTGGAGACTCGAGGACTGAGGTGGGGGTGCCCCTCCCTCATTTGCATAAAATAAAATCAAGACATATAAATCCATCACTATAGTAAAAGCCGGTGGCAGGTGAGAAGGGAGAGAATGGGGAGGGGGGGTCAATAGCAAGAAGCAGTGAGTTTAGGAAAAGAGGGGGCTGACTGATCTCCCCTTCCCTCCTCCCTGCCACCAGCCTTTCCTCCTGCGGCAAAATCCTCATCCCTGCCCCATCCTCCCCACTCAGTCCCCCATTCTCTCCCCTGTTTGCTGTCCTCTGCTTCTTCCCCTCTTCTCTCCTCCTTTTTCCTGCTCCCAGCTTCCACCCCCTTGTTCTCTCTTCTCCCTGCTCACCTCCCTCCCTCTTCTCTTGCGCTCCTCTCTCCCTCCTGCCCCTCCCCCCCCCCCTGCTCGCTGCTCCCCAGCTCTCCTTGTCCGTCCCATACCTGATCCTGATGGTTTGCGAGTCTCTTTGGATTGGAGCAGTGATGAGCTCAGCCAGCAGCAGGCAGGTGACTGCAGGTCTCGACTCCCACACATGACACGTCACACACACAGCAAACAGTGGCAGGCCGGCAGCACTGTCAGAAGGCAAAGCAGTTCCCCTGGCCCTGACTGCATGCAGGCTGATAGCGAAGCCCGGTAGTGGCAGCAACAGAAGGCCGAGTTACCAGCAGCAGCTAGCAGGGAGAGCTCTGCCAGCAAAAAGGGCCAAACTGTTCAGCTGCTGCTTTTCTGCTCACAGCAGAAGTTACGTTGGGGCAGATGCAATACAGTGCGCTCGCACGAGAGCACCGTTTAACCCGCTGTCTGATGCGGGTTAAATAGGCGCTAATCCACCCCCTAATGCAATAGGGGGATTAGCGCCTATTTAACCCTCGTCCAACGCTGAGTGAATGAACTAGCGCTCATCACATGGAAATGCACGTGAATGAGGCTATTACTCATTCACTCCGCATGCAAAAAAGTAAACATGCGTCTCAGACGCACATTTATCACTCAGCTATTAACGCCTGCCTGGAGCAGGCATTAATAGCTGAGCGCACGTAGAAGTACAGAAAAGCAGAAAAAAAAACTGCTTTTCGGTACTTCTTCAATAAAAAAACAAAACAATCAAACAAACAAAAAAAACCTCTGCAGACCACCGAGTTATGAAGACCGACGCCGGTAAACTCGGAGTCAGTTTTCATATCCGGCCGTCTGCCAGTAATGAAAACGGACGCAGAGTTTATCGGCATCCGTTTTCATTACTGGCAGACGGCCGGTTATGAAAACCGATGCCGAGTTTACTGGCGTCGGTCTTCACAACCAGCAGTCGCCGCTAAGATCGCGCAAGCGACCCTAGCGCCTCCTTACTGGCATGACTCCCTAATTTGCATATTGCATGGCGCCCCCCCATTGCGGGCGACATACGTGAGCTACGAAAGCGGGTGCTGAAAAGTCAGCGCCCGTTTTCCGCAAAATTTATTGCATCAGCCCCACAGCCAGCAACTTGCAGGAAAGGGGAAGGATCAGAGCACTCTAGTAGGTGGGGCCATGGCCTCTGTGGACCACCCCTTTCCAACATCCATGCCCTATAGCAGGGCTTCCCAAACCTGTCCTGGGGACGCCACAGCCAGTTGGGCTTTCAGGATATCTGCAATGAATATGCATGAGATAAATTTGCAAATACTGAGTTTCCATGGCTATGGGGTCATCTGGACAGGTTTGGGAAGCCCTGCATTACAGCCTGAACATGCACAAACTCTTTTCTGTTGTTTCCTGCCTGCAACCAGCCAGCTGCCTGATTCTTGCAGCAGCTCAGAAGAGGTAATTTGATTGGCCCCCGGGTTTTAGCTTTCGGTTGCCTGCCTGAGAGGAAAACCGGACAAACAATGTTTGTCTTAACATTGTTTATGTTGATTTTGTAATCCACTTAGCTTAATAACATCGGTGTGGGGAAAACGGGCAGTCATGATTGAGCACCTGCTCTCCTAATGCACGCCAATTGACCTCTCCAGGGTGCCCACTTTAATATGTAAATAGGGTGCCGCAGTAAAAAGGAGGAGCTAGGGGAAACCGTGCACCCCTAGCTCCTCCTCAGCAATGGGCGCCCAGGAGAGATGGCTATCAGCGGGTTAGGAAAACCGAGGCTCAATGCTACAAGCGTCCCTTTTCCTAACCTGACTGCCAGCACACTTACTTTCTTTCTTTATTTAAAGGGTCTCCTCCTTTTTGTTCCTCTGACTTAATATCGCCACAATATTAAGTTGGAAGAAGTACAGAAAAGTAGAAATACTGCAGTATTCTGTACACTTTTTTGGGCTGTTCAAAAATTAATGCCTGCTCCGGGCAGACATTAATTTCTGAGGGTAAAAATGTGCATGTCAGGTGCTTCAGGGGGCGGGGTTGGACATGCTAATAAGGGGATGAGGACAAATGTCCAGGCGCACTGTATTGCATTAACTTGAATGTTATTATAGGAGGAATAGAAGTATTTTCAATAAATAAATAAACCAGGCAGGTTGTCACCCTAGTGGTGGCGGCTGCTATTTAACCAGCAAAGTACTGATTGGCAGTCAGCGGGTTAGGAAAATGGACACTCGTTGAGCGTCCCTTTTCCTAACCTGACCGCCGGCACACTTTAAATTTTTTTGACTTTTAAACGTCCTCGTCCTTTTTGTTTCTCTGAATTAATACTGCCATAATATTCAGTCAGATGAAGTTGGGAGCACTTTATTTAATTTTTTTGAATCGGTGGAGAATAGCTAATAGCCTCATCAACATGCATTTGCATGTGATGAGCACTATTAGTTTCGTGAGGGGGGGGGGGGGGTTGTATGCCCCTTTTGGACGTGCAGGGGTTGTGGACACGCGTCGAAAACCCGTGTCCAATCATGCACTATATTACAACAGCCTGTAAATTTATTTTTAAAACATCCATAGTGCACTAGCATTTAAATCAAATGTATGTGGTTTCCCTTCCCCGATCCCCTTAACAAGCAAGAACTCCAAAATTATAAACGGTAAAAATTGGATCCATAGATATTTTAAAACTGGTTTCCCGCCTTTCTAGGGGTTTTAAGTGCCAGCACAGTGACTCTGATCCAGGAGTTCAAGTTTCCTCTGGTTGCATGGGGGGATTTCCATGCGAGGGCGCTATAAGCAGTGCTCCCATGTATCAAAGCACATTTTGTCAGCGCGAAGCTGCTCGCGCTCTCTCCTTACGCTATCGCCTCCCGGATCACGTGGGAACGCATGCACAGCAGACTCACCTGCCTGAGTTTCCGGGCCCAGTATCAGCAGCGGGGCGCTCACGCACACCAGCTCCATACGGCCCCGCAGCAGCTTCCGCAGCGCCCCAGTCCGCTCCCGGAACACGCGCTCGTTCTGGCGGTAACCATGGAGACCAAGCACGCGCAACAGCGGCCGCCGAGCAGCCATGAGTGAAGGAAGCCCACGCTATAGGATCAGAAGCTTCACTGCTGAGGCGGAGGGCAGTGCGCATACGGAACTCGAGCTGGAGCGCTCCGCCCCCTCTTCTCCTCCCGTTGCACGTGCGCTTCAAGGGAGGGCGCGCGCAGGTGCTGCTGGGATCAGTGGAGCCGGCGTTAAACTATTTTCCGCAATAAATAAAAGCGCGACAGGGGCGGGCGTACATAGCACTGCAGCGAGGGATGTTCTTTTCATATTGTAATATAACCACCGCTAAATGTGCTTATTCTACTAAAGAAAATACTTTTTATTTTTATAAATACATTGTATGCCATTACGACCATATACATTCTTTTATTTCCTATCATAAATGACTGACCAGGAAACAGGATAAATAGCCTACAACTAGAGCACTCAGCAAGGCCACTCAGAGCTTGTTTTCGGGATATCCAGACTGAATAGCAGCAGAGATGTTTGCATAGATGTCAGCTGGGAAGAAAGCACAGGTGCAGTTTGCCTTCCCTGGAAACCAGAGGCAGTTGTGGTCCTACATTTGAGAACCATTCTGGAAGTTCTGTCACCAGTGGTTCTCAACCCACTTCGGTTTTAGGATGTCCACACTGAATATGCCTGAAATATATTTAAAGCAGTAGAGGTAGTGCATGTAAATAGATATGCAGGTTCATTATGGATATCCTAAAACAAAAAGACAATTTGACCTACTGCTCTAAAAACACGTTTAGGGGCCGATGCTGAGTGCACAGTTTAACCTGTGGTTGGACACGCATTTTAGATGCACGTCCACAATCCCTTATGCTAGAAGAGGATTAGCGCATCCAAAACTCACGTCCAACCCCCCCCCCCCCCCTCCTAAGAGCAGTCACACATGCAATTGCATGTTGATGAGGCTATTAGCTAGTATCCCTGATCTAGAAAAACAAAAAAATGTGCACCTGCTGCACACATTTTAACATTCAAAAATTAACACCAGGCCTGAGCTGCTGTTAGGTTTTGAGGCACCCCAAGTCATGCTCAGAAGAGCAAAATATGCAGTTTTTTTGTGGTTCCTCCTATTTAATTTTGTTGCGATACTAAGCAGGAGGAACTACAGAAAGCTGCAACAAAAACACAAAAAACAATAAACAAAAAACCCCCCAACTTTATAGCTGCCGGGTTATGAAAAGGGACGCTCAATTTATGAGCGTCCATTTTCCTAACCTGTGGCCGTACACGGGTTAGGAAAACGGACATCTGGAAAATTGAGCATCCATTTTCCTTACCTGCACACAGCTACTTCTGGGTGCTCGATGGCATGGACATGGTAGGAAGGCACAAATTATCCATTGCACATCCCTTTTAGAGCATCAGCTCATTAAAATATGAGTGAGCGCCCAAGAGAAGGGATGTGTGCACGTGTTTTGCATGCATGATATTGCATCGGCCCCTTACAGCGGTCAGGCTAGAGGCAATCTGGTACCCAGTGAGGAGGCTGGTTACCAGGAGCTATTATATTTTAAGTTCATGGTGCTGAGGTCTGGGCTCCTTCATCATAGACCATAAAAGCAGAGGTGTCAAAACTACAATGAGACCAAATTTTCAGGACATCCCTAATAAAGATGTGTGAGATAGATTTTCATACAATGGAGACAGTGCATACAAATATATCTCATGCATAGTAATTAGGTAGATCTTGGAAACCTCACCAGACTGCATGCCTCTAGTTTGACAGCTCTGCTATAGAGACTTATGTAGCTCAGTTTTTAAAGCAAGTGTGAGTGGTACAAGAGTACTGGAGAGATACACACATGGGGTGAAGAAAACTGTATCTCATGTTGACGCAGTACATATCCTGGGTTCCACACACTCACTCAGGGAAACATCCAGAGCAGAGTCCCTTACAGCTCAGCAAAGCCTTTCTCTTGGCAGAGGCAGCTGTTGCTTTTCTGTCTCATGCGTTTCTTCAGGGACGCTTCTGTGTCTCGTGTGTTTCTTCAGGGGCAGGCACCTTCACATTGCTTGGCACAGAACATGACTTTTTGCACACTTTTCTCTATAATGAAAAAAAAAAAGGTTCACTTACAACTTTTTCCTATTTCTCCTCTAGCCCAAGACAAAGTCACAGCACATAGAGCAATATGTATTAGCCAGAGAGCTATCCTCTTTATACCGAGTCCTCTTACCAGACCTCAGTGGAGAGAGCTTGGTGGCACCATCTCTCAGAGATACCTTACACACTGCACACCTTCAATCCCCAGCACAGATCTAATCCATCAAAGAGACAGCCATCTTGGCTCCTCCTGTCCCCAAGATGGATGTATCTCGGAACAAAGAGACAGTAGTGTCTCCTCAGCTCCTCTTTTTCCCAGAATGGATGTACTCAGGCACAGAGAAACAGCGCCACGGCTCACTGCTCCTAGCCAGCCACAGAGAAATAGTATGTTCGCTTTTGGTTCCTCCAGTGCCCAGAATGGATCTATTTATTCATTTATTTCCAGTCTTTTATATACCGAAGTATAGCAGATTGCCTTCACTCCGGTTTACATGAGAACAACTTAATACAATTTAATCACATTAGAACAACTTATTATCGAAGGAAAAATATTAGAGTCAGAGGTTTAACTGAACAACAATTACATACTGGAAACGAACACTTTTTTTTTTTAACATACGAATTAACCATTTTTAAAGGGTGGAAGATCATAA